>NW_027598421.1:0-45159 GCF_964194155.1 Cetorhinus maximus | reverse complement strand
TCTCTGTGTGTGTGCGTGTGTGAGTGAGTGTGAGTGTCTGTGTGTGTGTGTGTGTGAGTGTCTGTGTGTGTGTGTGAGTGTCTGTGTGTGGCTCTGTGTGTGTGTGTTTGTGTGTGTGTGTGTTTGTTTGTGTGTGTGTGTCTGTGTGTGTGTGTGTGTCTGTTTGTGTGTGTGTGTGTGTGTCTCTGTGTGTGTGTGTGTGTGTGTGTGTCTGTTTGTGTGTGTGTGTCTCTGTGTGTGTGTGTTTGTTTGTGTGTGTGTGTCTGTGTGTGTGTGTGTGTCTGTGTGTGTGTTTGTGTGTGTGTGTCTCTGTGTGTGTGTGTGTGTGTGTGTTTGTGTGTGTGAGTGTGTCTATGTGTGTGAGAGAGTGTGTTTGTGTGAGAGAGTATTTGTGTTTGTGTGAGTGAGTGCGTTTGTCGCTGTGTGTGCACATGTGTGAGTGAGTGTGAGTGTCTGTGTGTGTGTGTGTGTGTGTGTCTGTGTGTGTGTGTGAGTGTCTGTGTGTGTCTCTGTGTGTGTGTGTTTGTGTGTGTGTGTTTGTTTGTGTGTGTCTGTGTGTGTGTGTGTGTGTGTGTGTGTGTGTGTGTCTGTTTGTGTGTGTGTGTCTCTGTGTGTGTGTGTGTGTGTGTGTGTCTGTTTGTGTGTGTGTGTCTCTGTGTGTGCGTGTTTGTTTGTGTGTGTGTGTCTCTGTGTGTGTGTGTGTCTGTGTGTGTGTCTGTGTGTGTGTTTGTGTGTGTGTGTCTCTGTGTGTGTGTGTTTGTGTGTGTGAGTGTGTCTATGTGTGTGAGAGAGTGTATTTGTGTGTGTGAGAGAGTATTTGTGTTTGTGTGAGTGAGTGCGTTTGTCTCTGTGTGTGTGCGTGTGTGTGTGAGTGTGAGTGTCTGTGTGTGTGTGTGTGTGAGTGTCTGTGCGTGTGTGTGTGAGAGTGTCTGTGTGTGTCTCTGTGTGTGTGTGTTTGTGTGTGTGTGTGTTTGTTTGTGTGTGTGCGTCTCTGTGTGTGTGTGTGTGTGTGTGTGTGTGTGTCTGTTTGTGTGTATGTGTCTCTGTGTGTGTGTGTGTGTCTGTTTGTGTGTGTGTGTTTGTTTGTGTGTGTGTGTCTCTGTGTGTGTGTGTCTGTGTGTGTGTCTGTGTGTGTGTTTGTGTGTGTGTGTCTGTGTGTATGTGTGTGTTTGTGTGTGTGTGTGTGTCTCTGTGTGTGTGTTTGTTTGTGTGTGTGTGTGTGTGTCTCTGTGTGTGTGTGTTTGTGTGTGTGTGTGTCTCTGTGTGTGTGTGTGTTTGTTTGTGTGTGTGTGTCTCTGTGTGTGTGTGTGTTTGTTTGTGTGTGTGTGTCTCTGTGTGTGTGTTTGTTTGTGTGTGTGTGTGTGTGTGTGTGTGTTTGTGTGTGTGTGTCTCTGTGTGTGTGTGTGTGTGTGTTTGTTTGTGTGTGTGTGTCTGTGTCTGTGTGTGTGTCTGTGTGTTTGTCTGTCTGTGTGTGTGTCTGTGTGTGTGTGTGTGTGTCTGTGTGTGTGTCTGTGTGTGTTTGTGTGTGTGTCTCTGTGTGTGTGTTTACACAGCTGTCCAGCTCTCAGAGACGAACGAGGCGGGGTAGAGCTGCTGGCCGATGCTTCCGCAGCTGTCCACCACCCGGGCCAAGTGGGTCAGCCAGCAAAACCTGGAGTGGATCCACTTGCAGCGAACCTGAAGACAGGAACCCCCCGGCTTCCTCTGATTCCTCGGGGCAGGATGAGACGGGGGGTCGTCGGGGGTCTGCGGGGAGGGGGGAGGGGGGGAGGAGTGGAGCGGTGGGGAGGGGAGTGAGGCCAGGGGGCCAGCTGGAAGCCCCCTGGCTGTTTGGGTGACGGGGACGTTATTAAAGCGGCTCAGACTCTCACCCCCCATCGTCTGCTTTGCCCCCGCAGAAGTTCGTCCACGGCGGGATTCACTCCGTCCTGATCCTGGCGGGCAAGGAGCCTTCAGTCGGCGTGGAGGGCCTGGCGGGCCTCCAGGTACTTTGCCAGCCCAAGCGTTTCACCTCCGGCCTCGGTAGCGCCTGCGCTCCCTGCGCCGCCCTCCCCCTCCCCACCCCGCTCCCTCCCTCCCCCCTCCCCCCCTCCGCCGGGTCTTCCGCTCGGTCCTCCAGGCGACCGGTGTCGCCGATCAGAACCCACTGAATGTACGCGGCGCCTCTCCTCTCCTCTCCTCCCCCTTTTCCTTTTCTATTTTTTTCTGTTTCAGCAAAGCAAAGGCCGAATTTGGGGCCGGTAAATCGATACCGGGGCGAGGCGAGAGTCAGGTGCGCTGAACGGCGGGCTCTTTCGGCCAACTTCGCCTCGTACGCTGGCTCTCTCTCTCTCTCGCACTCTCGTTCTCGCACTCACTCACTCTTGCTCTCTCTCACTCTCGATTTCTCACTCTCTTTCTCGCCCTCTGTCGCACTCTCTCTCTCTCTCTCTCGCACTCTCGTTCTCTCACTCACTCTCGATAGCTCTCGCTCGCTCTCTTGCTCTCTCTCTCTCACTAACTCTTGCTCTCTCTCACTCTCGATTTCTCACTCTCTTTCTCGCCCTCTGTCGCACTCTCTCTCTCCCTCTCTCACGCTCTCTCTCTCGCTCTCTCTCTCACTCTCTCCCTCGCTCTCTTTTGCTCTCTCTCTCACTCACTCTCTCGCTGTCTCTCTCTGTCTCACTCTCGTTCTCTCTCTCGCTCTCCCTCTCTCTCTCTCTCTCTCGGTCTCGCCCTCTTGCTCTATCTCACTCTCTCATTCTCTCTCTCATTCTCTCTCTGTCTCTCTCTCACTCTATTGCTCTCGCTCGCTCTCTCTCGTTCTCTCTCGCTTGCACTCTCTCACTCTTGCTCGCTCTCTCTCGCTTGCGCTCTCTTGCTATCTCTCGCTCTCTCTCTTGCTCTGTCTCTCACTCTGTCTCTCCCTCTCGCTCTCGCACTCTCACTCGCTGTCTCTCACTCCCTGTCCTGCTCTCTGTCAGTCTCTCTCGCTGTCTTTCCCTCTCGCTCTTGCTCTCGCTCGCTCTCTGTCTCAATCTCTCTCGCTGTCTCTCCGTCTCGCTCTTGCTCGCTCTCTTTCTCTTGCTCTGTTTCTCTCGCTCTCTTTCTCTAGCTCGTTCTCGCTCTCACTCTTGCTCCGTCTCTCTCCCTGTTGACCAGTTGACCTTGTCAACGCAGCAGGATTTGATGGTTAAGATACATAAGAACACACAAACTAGGAGCAGGAGGAGGCCACTCGGCCCCTCCAGCCTGCTCCGTCATTCAATAAGATGGCGGCTGATCTGATTGTAACCTCAACCCCACATTCCCGCTGACCCCTCCCCCCGATAACCTTTCACCCCCCCTCGCTTATCAAGAATCTATCTCGCTCCACCTTAAAAATATTCAAAGGCTCCGCTCCCACCACCTTTCGAGGAAGAGAGTTCCAAAGACTTACCACCCTCCAAGAGAAAAAAAATCTCCTCGTCTCCGTCCTAAATGGGCGACCCCCTTATTTTTAAACAGTGACCCCCACCCCCAGTTCTAGATTCTCCCACAAGAGGAAACATCCTCTCCACATCCGCCCTGTCAAGACCCCCTCAGGATCTTAAAGGTTTCAATCGAGTCGCCTCTCACTCTTTTAAACTCCAGCGGGTACAAGCCCGGCCTGGCCAACCTTCCCTCATACGACAGGCTGCCCATCCCTGGTGTTGGTCTGGTCAACCTTCTCTGAACTGCTTCCCAAGCATTCACATCCTTCCTTAAATAAGGAGACCAATACTGTACACAGTGCTCCAGGTGTGGTCTTAGCAATGCCCAGTATAAATGGAAGCATTTACCTCTGTACTGTTCAATTCCCCTCGCAATAAATGATAACATTCTATTAGCTTTCCTAATTATTGCTGAGAAAGGGGACATGTCAAAGTTTTTCATCCTGCACTCATCAGGAACACCAATATGAGGGGAAAACAATAATTTATACGGTATGAGAAGAGAGTGCTGATTGGCTGGCATCTAGATTCTTGATTGGCAGGGGCGTTGCCCTGAGGAATGAGTCAGTGAATGGCTGTCACTTAGTCGCTGTCACTAAATTTGAAACAATGCTTGGCGGTTAGCTGTCAGTCACCATCACTGGCGCATTCTCCATGGCAACGCCCCCACCAATCAGAGTCCACCTGCAAATCCACCAGAGTCCGCTTGCCAACCAATCAGCACTCTCTTCACATGCAGTACAAATTGTTGTTTTCTCCTTATGTTGGTATCCTTGCGAAGTGTCCTGATGAGTGCAAGGTGAAAAGCTTTGACATGTCTCCTTTTTTTTCGGCAATACTCAAGCTCCGTCCGGCCAAATGACTACTTTCCCGCTGTACCTGCATACTAACCTTTTGTCATTCATGCACGCAGATCCCTCTGCATCTCGGAGCTCGGCAATATCTCACCATTTAGCTCGCGCGCTCCTCTTTTATTCTCCCTGCCAAAATGGACAATTTCACATCTGCCCACGTTGTAGGCCATCTGCCAGACCTTCGCCCGCTCGCTTAACCCATCTATACCAGTTTGTAGCCTCCTGATGTCCTCTTCACGACTGCCTTTCCTTCACCTACCGTGGTGTCGTCGGCGAATTTAACGACCATGCCTCACAGCCCCTTCGTCCAAGTCGTTTATACGGATCGTAAAAAGCTGAGGCCCCCAGCACCGATTCCCTGTGGGGCAACGCCACTCGTCACATCTTCCCAACCGGAAAATGACCCATTTATACCTACTCTCGGTCTCCCGTCAGCCAGCCGATCTTCTGTCCTTCCCATTACGTTACCCGCTGTACCACCATGAGCTTTCGTTTGCCGCCGCTACCCTGATCAAACGCCTTCTGGAAATCTAAGGTGGGGGTGAGGTTATTGCGCCCCCCACCCCACCAACAGGGGTAAATCATCAGCTGAGACGGTGAGCGAGAAAGAGTGGCCTTTCGGCACAGAAGGAGGCCACTCGGCCCATCGTGCCCCTGCTGGCTCGTGGCGCTCTCCCCCTGCGTCATTCTCCTTTTGAAGTATTTACCCATTTCTCTTTCTGAAAATGAATATTGATTCTGCTCCCCTCCCCCCACCCCCAACCCTCCCCCGTCCACCCGCGTCCCTCCCCCGGGCCTTTTCAGTCCGCGGGTTCCGGATGACAACAACGCGCTGCGTAAAATAAAAATAAAATCCGCCCCCCCCTCCCCACCCCGTTTCCACTCTGGCTCCTTTATTCCCTTTCTTGCCCGGTTTCCCCTTCAGGGTCCTCTGGGGTCACCGACGTTGCCGCCGTGGGAAGCCCTTCCTCCTCGCCGACCCTCGGCCAGAAACCCCCTCCGCCTTTACCCATCAAAGTCTGGGTCAGGTCCGCCCGTCGCCCCTTCTCTCCCCTTCCCCACCCTACTCCGCCAGAGAAAGCAACGCCAGCTTTGCTCGCCTCCCCACGTCACCGACGATGGCTCCCCATCCCAACCCCGGCCTCACCTCTCCCCGTCCACGGGCCGCGCCGGTGCTGCCCCGACTCTCGCTACCTTTTTAAAGGTCGGGGCAGGGAGTCGGGCAAAGTCCCCTCCCCTCTCCTCCCCCACCCCCGGCGCCCGCCATATCGGCTCAGAGCCGTCCCCAGGTGACGCTGTTCCACCGCCAGGCGGTGCAAGTGAAATTAATCCGCTGCTACCGAGGGGGCGAGTGGTCGGCAATAAATCCGATTGATGGCTTCCCTTCCCCCACCTCTCCACCGTGCGCCCCCCCCCCCCAACGCCCCCCACCCCCCAACTACAGACGTTCGCATATCAGCGAACCACAGCGGACAGGACGAGCAAATTGTATGGGCTACGTACGTGGTACTGGGACTGGGCGGAGTGGGGGTGGTGGTGGTTGGGATTGGCGGTGATGGTGAATGAACTGAGGAGATCATCAGGGGTACAACACCCGCTCTGCGGCACTGCGGCCTGTACGCTCAACCCGCCCCCCCCAAAGCGCGCGAGCGACCTCTGACCACTGAGGCGAAGGTCCCAAGCTTGACTGCTTCCCCACACCTGGTCGGCCCAGCTCAGCGACCCGGAAAGCGGTGCGGGCGAGGGAGAAAGGTTCCCACCCGCCGTCGGGCACAGGCCAAAGGCGCAAGGGGTTCGGCGACGAAGGTGTCGTGGTCCTGCGCTCTGCACCTACCTTCCGAGCGCAGAGCTGAAGACGATGGAGAGGGAGCTTTACTCTGTATCTAACCCCATGCTGTATCTGTCCTGGGAGTGTTTGATGGGGAGAGTGTAGAGGGAGCTTTACTCTGTATCTAACCCCGTGCTGTATCTGTCCTGGGAGTGTTTGATGGGGACGGTGTAGAGGGAGCATTACTCTGTACCTAACCCCGTGCTGTACCTGTCCTGGGAGTGTTGATGGGGACAGTGTAGAGGGAGCTTTACTCTGTATCTAACCCTGTGCTGTACCTGCCCTGGGAGTGTTTGATGGGGACAGTGTAGAGGGAGCTTTACTCTGTATCTAACCCCGTGCTGTACCTGTCCTGGGAGTGTTTGAGGGGGAGAGTGTAAAATGAAATTTACTCTCTATCCAACCCCGTGCTGTACCTTTCCTGGGGATGTTTGTAGTGGACAGTGTAGAGGGAGCATTACTCAGTATCTCACCCCATGCTGTCCCTGATCTGGGCATGTGTGATGTAGCCAGCGTAGAGTGTGCTTTACTGTGCATCTAAACCCGTGCTGTAACTGTTCAGGGAGTGTTTGATGGGGACAGTGTACAGGGAGCTTTACTCTGTATCTAACCCGGAGCTGTACCAGTCCTGGGAGTGTTTGATGGGGACAGTGTAGATGGAGCTTTACTCTGTATCTAACTCCATTCTGTACCTTTCCTGCGAGTGTTTGATGGGGACGGTGTAGAGGGAGCTTTACGCTGTATCTAACCCTGTGCTGTACCTGTCCTGGGTGTGTTTGATGGGGTTGGTGTAGAGGGAGCTTTACTCCATATCTAACCCCGTGCTGTACCTGTCTTGGGAATTTTTGATGGGGACAGTGTAGAGGGAGATTCACTCTGTATCTAACCCCGTGCTATACCTGTCCTGTGAGTGTTTGATGGGGACAATGTAGAGGGAGCTTTACTCTGTATATAACCCCGTGCCTTACATGTCCTGGGAGTGTTTGATGGGGACAGTGTAGAGGGAGCTTTACCCAGTATCTAACCCCATGCTGTACCTGTCCTAGGGCTGTTTCATGGGGACACGGTAGAGGGAGCTTTACCCTGTAACTAACCCCGTGCTGTCCCAGTCTTGGGAGAGTTGGATGAGGACAGTGTAGAGGGAACTTTACTCGGCATCTAACTCTGTGGATGTAAACTCTCCTGGGAACGTTCGATGTGGACGGTTTAGAGGGAGCTTGACTCTGGATCTGTCCCCGTGCTATACCTGTCCAGGGAGTGTTTGATGTGGACAGTGTAGAGGGAGCTTTACTCTGCACCTGACCCTGTGCTGCAGTTGTCCTGGGAGTTTTTGATGGGGACAGTGTAGAGGGAGCTTTACTCTGTATCTAACCCCGTGCTGTACCTGTCCTGGGAGTGTTTGAGGGGGAGAGTGTAAAATGAAATTTACTCTCTATCCAACCCCGTGCTGTACCTTTCCTGGGGATGTTTGTAGTGGACAGTGTAGAGGGAGCATTACTCAGTATCTCACCCCATGCTGTCCCTGATCTGGGCATGTGTGATGTAGCCAGCGTAGAGTGTGCTTTACTGTGCATCTAAACCCGTGCTGTAACTGTTCAGGGAGTGTTTGATGGGGACAGTGTACAGGGAGCTTTACTCTGTATCTAACCCGGAGCTGTACCAGTCCTGGGAGTGTTTGATGGGGACAGTGTAGATGGAGCTTTACTCTGTATCTAACTCCATTCTGTACCTTTCCTGCGAGTGTTTGATGGGGACGGTGTAGAGGGAGCTTTACGCTGTATCTAACCCTGTGCTGTACCTGTCCTGGGTGTGTTTGATGGGGTTGGTGTAGAGGGAGCTTTACTCCATATCTAACCCCGTGCTGTACCTGTCTTGGGAATTTTTGATGGGGACAGTGTAGAGGGAGATTCACTCTGTATCTAACCCCGTGCTATACCTGTCCTGTGAGTGTTTGATGGGGACAATGTAGAGGGAGCTTTACTCTGTATATAACCCCGTGCCTTACATGTCCTGGGAGTGTTTGATGGGGACAGTGTAGAGGGAGCTTTACCCAGTATCTAACCCCATGCTGTACCTGTCCTAGGGCTGTTTCATGGGGACACGGTAGAGGGAGCTTTACCCTGTAACTAACCCCGTGCTGTCCCAGTCTTGGGAGAGTTGGATGAGGACAGTGTAGAGGGAACTTTACTCGGCATCTAACTCTGTGGATGTAAACTCTCCTGGGAACGTTCGATGTGGACGGTTTAGAGGGAGCTTGACTCTGGATCTGTCCCCGTGCTATACCTGTCCAGGGAGTGTTTGATGTGGACAGTGAAGAGGGAGCTTTACTCTGCACCTGACCCTGTGCTGCAGTTGTCCTGGGAGTTTTTGATGGGGACAGTGTAGAGGGAGCTTTACTCTGTATCTAACCCCGTGATGTACCTGTCCTGGGAGTGTTTGATGAGGACAGTGCAGAGGGAGCTTTACTCTGTATCTAACCCCATGCTGTACCTGCCCTGGGAGTGTTTGAAGGGGACAATGTAGAGGGAGCTTTACTCTGTATCTAACCCCGTGCTGTAGCTGTCCTGGGAGTGTTTGATGGGGACAGTGTAGAGGGAGCTTTACTCTGTATCTAACCCCGTGCTGTACCTGCCCTGGGAGTGTTTGATGGGGACAGTGTAGAGGGAGATTTACTCTGTATCTAACCCTGTGCTGTACCTGTCCTGAGAGTGTTTGATGGGGACAGTGTATAGGGAGCTTTACTCTGTATCTAAACCCGTGCTGTACCTATCTTGGGAGTGTTTGATGGGGACAGTCTAGAGGGAGCTTTACTCTGTATCCAACCACGTGCTGTACCTGTCCTGGGAGTGTTTGATGGGGACAGTGTATAGGGAGCTTTACTCTGTTTCTAACCCCGTGCTGTAACTGTCCTGGGAGTGTTTGATGGGGACAGTGTAGAGGGAGCGTTACTCTGCACCTGACCCTGTGCTGCAGTTGTCCTGGGAGTTTTTGATGGGGACAGTGTAGAGGAAGCTTTACTCTGTATCTAACCCCGTGATGTACCTGTCCTGGGAGTGTTTGATGAGGACAGTGCAGAGGGAGCTTTACTCTGTATCTAACCCCATGCTGTACCTGCCCTGGGAGTGATTGAAGGGGACAATGTAGAGGGAGCTTTACTCTGTATCTAACCCCGTGCTGTAGCTGTCCTGGGAGTGTTTGATGGGGACAGTGTAGAGGGAGCTGTACTCTGTATCTAGCCCCGTGCTGTACCTGTCCTGGGAGTGTTTTATGGGAACAGTGTAGTGGGAGCTTTACTCTGTATCTAACCACGTGCTGTACCTGTCTTGGGAGAGATTGATGAGGACAGTGTGGAGGGAACTTTAATCGGCATCTAACCCTGTGCATGTAAACTCTCCTGGGAACGTTCGATGTGGACGGTTTAGAGGGAGCTTTACTCTGCATCTGTCCCCGTGCTATACCTGTCCTGGGAGTGTTTGATGGGGACAGTGTATAGGGAGCTTTACTCTGTTTCTAACCCCGTGCTGCAACTGTCCTGGGAGTGTTTGATGGGGACAGTGTAGAGGGAGCTTTACTCTGCACCTGACCCTGTGCTGCAGTTGTCCTGGGAGTTTTTGATGGGGACAGTGTAGAGGGAGCTTTACTCTGTATCTAACCCCGTGATGTACCTGTCCTGGGAGTGTTTGATGAGGACAGTGCAGAGGGAGCTTTACTCTGTATCTAACCCCATGCTGTACCGGCCCTGGGAGTGTTTGAAGGGGACAATGTAGAGGGAGCTTTACTCTGTATCTAACCCCGTGCTGTAGCTGTCCTGGGAGTGTTTGATGGGGACAGTGTAGAGGGAGCTTTACTCTGTATCTAACCCCGTGCTGTACCTGCCCTGGGAGTGTTTGATGGGGACAGTGTAGAGGGAGATTTACTCTGTATCTAACCCTGTGCTGTACCTGTCCTGAGAGTGTTTGATGGGGACAGTGTAGAGGGAGCTTTACTCTGTATCTAACCCCGTGCTGTACCTATCTTGGGAGTGTTTGATGGGGACAGTCTAGAGGGAGCTTTACTCTGTATCCAACCACGTGCTGTACCTGTCCTGGGAGTGTTTGATGGGGACAGTGTATAGGGAGCTTTACTCTGTTTCTAACCCCGTGCTGCAACTGTCCTGGGAGTGTTTGATGGGAGCAGTGCAGAGGGAGCTTTACTCTGTATCTTACCCCGTGCTGTACCTGTCCTGGGAGTGTTTGATGGGGATAGTGTAGAGGGAGCTTTACTCTGCACCTGACCCTGTGCTGCAGTTGTCCTGGGAGTTTTTGATGGGGACAGTGTAGAGGGAGCTTTACTCTGTATCTAACCCCGTGATGTACCTGTCCTGGGAGTGTTTGATGAGGACAGTGCAGAGGGAGCTTTACTCTGTATCTAACCCCATGCTGTACCTGCCCTGGGAGTGTTTGATGGGGACAGTGGAGAGGGAGCCTTACTCTGTATCTAACCCCGTGCTGTACCTATCTTGGGAGTGTTTGATGGGGACAGTCTAGAGGGAGCTTTACTCTGTATCCAACCACGTGCTGTACCTGTCCTGGGATTGTTTGATGGGGACAGTGTATAGGGAGCTTTACTCTGTTTCTAACCCCGTGCTGTAACTGTCCTGGGAGTGTTTGATGGGGACAGTGTAGAGGGAGCTTTACTCTGCACCTGACCCTGTGCTGCAGTTGTCCTGGGAGTTTTTGATGGGGACAGTGTAGAGGGAGCTTTACTCTGTATCTAACCCCGTGATGTACCTGTCCTGGGAGTGTTTGATGAGGACAGTGCAGAGGGAGCTTTACTCTGTATCTAACCCCATGCTGTACCTGCCCTGGGAGTGTTTGAAGGGGACAATGTAGAGGGAGCTTTACTCTGTATCTAACCCCGTGCTGTAGCTGTCCTGGGAGTGTTTGATGGGGACAGTGTAGAGGGAGCTGTACTCAGTATCTAGCCCCGTGCTGTATCTGTCCTGGGAGTGTTTTGTGGGAACAGTGTAGTGGGAGCTTTACTCTGTATCTAACCACGTGCTGTACCTGTCTTGGGAGAGATTGATGAGGACAGTGTGGAGGGAACTTTACTCGGCATCTAACCCTGTGCATGTAAACTCTCCTGGGAACGTTCGATGTGGACGGTTTAGAGGGAGCTTTACTCTGCATCTGTCCCCGTGCTATACCTGTCCTGGGAGTGTTTGATGGGGACAGTGTATAGGGAGCTTTACTCTGTTTCTAACCCCGTGCTGCAACTGTCCTGGGAGTGTTTGATGGGGACAGTGTAGAGGGAGCTTTACTCTGCACCTGACCCTGTGCTGCAGTTGTCCTGGGAGTTTTTGATGGGGACAGTGTAGAGGGAGCTTTACTCTGTATCTAACCTCGTGATGTACCTGTCCTGGGAGTGTTTGATGAGGACAGTGCAGAGGGAGCTTTACTCTGTATCTAAACCCATGCTGTACCTGCCCTGGGAGTGTTTGAAGGGGACAATGTAGAGGGAGCTTTACTCTGTATCTAACCCCGTGCTGTACCTGCCCTGGGAGTGTTTGATGGGGACAGTGTAGAGGGAGATTTACTCTGTATCTAACCCTGTGCTGTACCTGTCCTGAGAGTGTTTGATGGGGACAGTGTAGAGGGAGCTTTACTCTGTATCTAACCCCGTGCTGTACCTATCTTGGGAGTGTTTGATGGGGACAGTCTAGCGGGAGCTTTACTCTGTATCCAACCACGTGCTGTACCTGTCCTGGGAGTGTTTGATGGGGACAGTGTAGAGGGAGCTTTACTCTGCACCTGACCCTGTGCTGCAGTTGTCCTGGGAGTTTTTGATGGGGACAGTGTAGAGGGAGCTTTACTCTGTATCTAACCCCGTGCTGTAGCTGTCCTGGGAGTGTTTGATGGGGACAGTGTAGAGGGAGCTTTACTCTGTATCTAACCCCGTGCTGTTCCTGCCCTGGGAGTGTTTGATGGGGACAGTGTAGAGGGAGATTTACTCTGTATCTAACCCTGTGCTGTAGCTGTCCTTAGAGTGTTTGATGGGGACAGTGTAGAGGGAGCTTTACTCTGTATCTAACCCCGTGCTGTACCTGTCCTGGGAGTGTTTGATGTGGACAGTGTAGAGGGAGCTTTGCTCTGGATCTAACCCCGTGCTGTACCTGTCCTGGGAGTGTTTGAGGGGGAGAGTGTAGAATGAAATTTACTCTCTATCCAACCCCGTGCTGTACCTTTCCTGGGGATGTTTGTAGTGGACAGTGTAGAGGGAGCATTACTCAGTATCTCACCACATGCTGTCCCTGATCTGGGCACGTTTGATGTAGACAGCGTAGAGTGTGCTTTACTGTGCATCTAAACCCGTGCTGTAACTGTTCAGGGAGTGTTTGATGGGGACAGTGTAGAGGGAGATTTACTCTGTATCTACCCCTATGCTCTGCCTGTCCTGGGAGTGTTTGATGGGAACAGTGTACAGGGAGCTTTACTCTGTATCTAACCCGGTGCTGTACCAGTCCTGGGAGTGTTTGATGGGAGCAGTGTAGATGGAGCTTTACTCTGTATCTAACTCCGATCTGTACCTTTCCTGCGAGTGTTTGATGGGGACGGTGTAGAGGGAGCTTTACGCTGTATCTAACCCTGTGCTGTACCTGTCCTGGGTGTGTTTGATGGGGTTGGTGTAGAGGGAGCTTTACTCCATATCTAACCCCGTGCTGTACCTGTCTTGGGAATTTTTGATGGGGACAGTGTAGAGGGAGATTCACTCTGTATCTAACCCCATGCTATTCCTGTCCTGTGAGTGTTTGATGGGGACAATGTAGAGGGAGCTTTACTCTGTATATAACCCCGTGCCTTACATGTCCTGGGAGTGTTTGATGGGGACAGTGTAGAGGGAGCTTTACCCAGTATCTAACCCCATGCTGTACCTGTCCTAGGGCTGTTTCATGGGGACACGGTAGAGGGAGCTTTACCCTGTAACTAACCCCGTGCTGTCCCAGTCTTGGGAGAGTTGGATGAGGACAGTGTAGAGGGAACTTTACTCGGCATCTAACTCTGTGGATGTAAACTCTCCTGGGAACGTTCGATGTGGACGGTTTAGAGGGAGCTTGACTCTGGATCTGTCCCCGTGCTATACCTGTCCAGGGAGTGTTTGATGTGGACAGTGTAGAGGGAGCTTTACTCTGTATCTAACCACGTGCTGTACCTGTCCTGGGAGTGTTTGATGGGGACAGTGTATAGGGAGCTTTACTCTGTTTCTAACCCCGTGCTGTACCTGCCCTGGGAGTGTTTGATGGGGACGGTGTAGAGGGAGCTTTACTCTCATTCTAACCCCTTGCTGTATCTGTCCTGGGAGAGGTTTTTGGGGACAGTGTAGAGGGAGCTGTACTCTGTATCTAGCCCCGTGCTGTAACTGTCCTGGGAGTGTTTTATGGGAACAGTGTAGAGGGAGCTTTACTCTGCACCTGACCCTGTGCTGCAGTTGTCCTGGGAGTTTTTGATGGGGACAGTGTAGAGGGAGCTTTACTCTGTATCTAACCCCATGCTGTACCTGCCCTGGGAGTGTTTGAAGGGGACAATGTAGAGGGAGCTTTACTCTGTATCTAACCCTGTGCTGTAGCTGTCCTGGGAGTGTTTGATGGGGACAGTGTAGAGGGAGCTTTACTCTGTATCTAACCCCGTGCTGTACCTGCCCTGGGAGTGTTTGATGGGGACAGTGTAGAGGGAGATTTACTCTGTATCTAACCCTGTGCTGTACCTGTCCTGAGAGTGTTTGATGGGGACAGTGTAGAGGGAGCTTTACTCTGTATTTAACCCCGTGCTGTACCTGTCCTGGGAGTGTTTGATGTGGACAGTGTAGAGGGAGTTTTAAGGGGTATCTAATCCTGTGCTGTACCTGTCCTGGGTGTGTTTGATGGGGTTGGTGTAGAGGGAGTATTACTCTGTATCTAACTCCGTGCTGTACCTGTCCTGGGAGTGTTTGATGGTGACTGTGTGGATGGAGCTTTACTCTGTATCTAACCCCGTGCTGTACCTGTCTTGGGAGTTTTTGATGGGGACAGTGTAGAGGGAGCTTTACTCTGTATCTAACCCCGTGCTGTACCTGTCCTGAGAGTTTTTGATGCGGACAGTGTAGAGGGAGATTTACTCTGTATCTAACCCCGTGCTGAATTTGTCCTGAGAGTTTTTGATTGGGACGGTGTCGAGGGAGCTTTACTCTGTATCTAACCACGTGCTGTACCTGTCTTGGGAGACTTTGATGAGGACTGTGTAGAGGGAACTTTACTCGGCATCTAACCCTGTGGATGTAAACTCTCCTGGGAACGTTCGATGTGCACGGTTTAGAGGGAGCTTTACTCTGCATCTGTCCCCGTGCTATACCTGTCCTGGGAGTGTTTGATGGGGACGGTGTAGAGGGAGCTTTACTCTCTATCTAACCCCTTGCTGTATCTGTCCTGGGAGTGGTTTTTGGGGACAGTGTAAAGGGAGCTGTACTCTGTATCTAGCCCCGTGCTGTACCTGTCCTGAGAGTGTTTTATGGGAACAGTGTAGGGGGAGGTTTGCTCTGGATCTAACCCCATGCTGTACCTGCCCTGGGAGTGTTTGATGGGGAAATTGTAGAGGGAGGTTTTCCCTGGCTCTAACCGAATGATGTACCTGCTCTGGGAGAGATTGATGAGGACAGTTTAGAGGGAGCTATACCCTTTATCGAACCCCATGCTGTACATTTCCTGGCAGTGTTTGATGGGGACAGTATCGAGGGAACTTCACTCAGTATCTAACCCTGTGCTTTACCTGTCCTGGGAGTGTTTGATGGGGTCAGATTAGAAGGAGCTTTACTCTGTATCGAAACCCGTGCTCTACCTGTCTTGGGAGAGTTTAATGAGGACAGTGTAGAGGAAGATTTACTCTGTATCTAACCCCATGTTGTTCCTGTCCTGGGAGTGTTTGATGGGGACAATGTAGAGGGAGCTTTATTTGGCACCTAACACTGTGGATGTACACTCTCCTGGGAGTGTTCGATGTGGACGGTTTGGAGGGAGCTTTACGCTGTATCTAACCCTGTGCTTTACCTGTCCTGGGTGTGTTTGATGGGGCTGTTGTAGAGGGAGCTTTACTCCATATCTAACCCCGTGCTGTACCTGTCTTGGGAGTTTTTGATGGGGACAGTGTAGAGGGAGATTCACTCTGTATCTAACCCCGTGCTGAACCTGTCCTGGGAGTGTTTAATGGGGACAGTGTAGAGGGAGCTTTACTTGGCACCTAACACTGTGGATGTAAACTCTCCTGGGAGTGATCGATGTGGACGGTTTAGAGGGAGCTTTACTCTGCATCTGTCCCCGTGCTATAACTGTCCTGGGAGTGTTTGATGGGGACAGTGTAGAGGGAGCTTTACTCCGTATCTAACCACGTGCTGTCCCTGTCCTGGGAGTGTTTGTTGGAGATGGTGTAGAGGCAGCTTTACTCTATATCTAACCCCGTGCTGTACCTGTCCTGGGAGTGTTTGATGCGGACGGTGTAGAGGGAGCTTTACTCTACACCTGACCCCGTACTGCACTTGTCCTGGGAGTTTTTGATGGGGACAGTGTAGAGGGAGCTTTACTCTGTATCCTACCCCGTGATGTACCTGTCCTGGGAGTGTTTGATGGGGACAGTGCAGAGGGAGATTTACTCTTTATCTAAACCCACGCTGTACCTGCCCTGGGAGTGTTTGTAAGGGACAATGTAGAGGGAGCTTTACTCTGTATCTAACCCCGTGCTGTACCTGTCCTGAGAGTATTTGATGGGGACAGTGTAGAGGGAACTTCACTCAGTATCTAACCCTGTGCTTTACCTGTCCTGGGAGTGTTTGATGGGGCCAGTTTAGATGGAGCTTTACACTGTATCTAAACCCGTGCTGTACCTGTCTTGGGAGAGTTTGATGAGGACAGTGTAGAGGAAGATTTACTCTGTATCAAACCCCATGTTGTACCTGTCCTGGGAGTGTTTGATGGGGATACTGTAGAGGGAGCTTTGCTCTGGATCTAAGCCCGTGCTGTACCTTTCCTGGGAGTGTTTGATGGGGACAGTGCAGAGGGAGATTTACTCTGTATCTAACCCTGTGCTGTACCTGTCCTGGGAGTGTTTGATGGGGACAGTGTAGAGGGAGCTTTACTCTGTATCTCACCCTGTGCTGTACCTGTCCTGGGAGTGTTTGATGGGGACAGTGTAGAGGGAGCTTTACTCTGTATCTCACCCTGTGCTGTACCTGTCCTGGGAGTGTTTGATGGGGACAGTGTAGAGGGAGCTTTACTCTGTATCTAACCCCATGCTGTACCTGTCCTGGGAGTGTTTGATTGGGTCAGTGTAGAGGGTGATTTACTCTGTATCTAACCCCGTGCTGAACCTGTCCTGGGAGTGTTTGATGGGGACAGTGTAGAGGGAGCATTACTTGGTACCTATCACTGTGGATGTAAACTCTCCTGGGAGTGTTCGATGTGGACTGTTTAGAGGGAGCTTTACTCTGCATCTGTCCCCGTGCTATACCTGTCCTGAGAGTGTTTGATGGGGACAGTGTAGAGGGAGCTTTACTCTGTATCTAACCACGTGCTGTCCCTGTCCTGGGAGTGTTTGATGGGGACAGTGTAGATGGAGCTTTACTCTGTATCTGACCCCGTGCTGTACCTGTTATGGGAGTCTTTGATAGGATAGTGTAGAAGGAGATTTACTCTATATCTAACCCCGTGCTGTACCTGTCCTGGGAGTGTTTGATGGGGACGGTGTAGAGGGAGTTTTACTCTACACCTGACCCCGTGCTGCACTTGTCCTGGGAGTTTTTGATGGGGACAGTGTAGAGGTAGATTTACTCTGTATCTAACCCCGTGATGTACCTGTCATTGGAGTGTTTGATGGGGACAGTGCAGAGGGAGCTTTACTCTGTATCTAAACCCACGCTGTCCCTGCCCTGGGAGTGTTTGTAAGGAACAATGTAGAGGGAGCTTTACTCTGTATCTAACCCCGCGCTGTACCTGTCCTGGGAGTGTTTGATGGGGACAGTGTAACGGGAGCTTTTCCCTGGATCTAACCGCATGATGTACCTGCTCTGGGAGAGATTGATGAGGACAGTTTAGAGGGAGCTTTACCCTGTATCGAACCCCATTATGTACATTTCCTGGCAGTGTTTGATGGGGACAGTATCGAGGGAACTTCACTCAGTATCTAACCCTGTGCTTTACCTGTACTGGGAGTGTTTGATGGGTCAGTTTAGATGGAGCTTTACTCTTTATCTAAACCCGTGCTGTACCTGTCCTGGGAATGTTTGATGGGGACAGTGTAGAATGAGATTTACTCTCTATCCAACCCCGTGCTGTAACTTTCCTGGGGATGTTTGTTGTGGACAGTATAGAGGGAGCTTTACACAGTATCTCACCCCATGCTGTCCCTGATCTGGGCATGTTTGATGTAGACAGCGTAGAGTGTGCTTTACTGTGCATCTAAACCCGTGCTGTAACTGTTCAGGGAGTGTTTGATGGGGACAGTGTAGAGGGAGATTTACTCTGCATCTAACCCCGTGCTCTGCCTGTCCTGGGAGTGTTTGATGGGGACAGTGTAAAGGGAGCCTTGCTCTGGATCTAACCCAGTGCTGTTCCTGTCCTGGGAGCGTTTGATGGGAGCAGTGTAGATGGAGCTTTACTCTGTATCTAACTCCGATCTGTACCTTTCCTGCGAGTGTTTGATGGAGACGGTGTACAGGGAGCTTTACTCCATATCTAACCCCGTGCTGTACCTGTCTTGGGAGTTTTTGATGGGGACAGTATAGAGGGAGATTCACTCTGTATCTAACCCCGTGCTATACCTGTCCTGTGAGTGTTTGATGGGGACAATGTAGAGGGAGCTTTACTCTGTATCTAACCCCGTGCTGTACCTGTCTTGGGAGTGTTTGATCGGGAGTGTGTAGAGGGAGCTTTACTCTGTATCTAACCCCGTGCTGTCCCTGTCTTGGGAGTGTTTGATGAGGACAGTGTAGAGGGAACTTTAATCGGCATCTAACCCTGTGGATGTAAACTCTCCTGGGAACATTCGATGTGGACGGTTTAGAGGGAGCTTAGCTCTGCATTTGTCCCCGTGCTATACCTGTCCTGGGAGTGTTTGATGTGGACAGTGTAGAGGGAGCTTTTTACTCTGTATCTAACCACGTGCTACACCTGTCCTGGGAGTGGTTGATGGGGACAGTGTATAGGGAGCTTTACTCTGTTTCTAACCACGTGCTGTACCTACCCTGGGAGTGTTTGATGGGGACGGTGTAGAGGGAGCTTTACTCTGTATCTAACTCCGTTCTGTACCTTTCCTGTGAGTGTTTGATGGGGACGGTGTAGAGGGAGCTTTACTCTGTATCTAACTCCGTTCTGTACCTTTCCTGTGAGTGTTTGATGGGGACGGTGTAGAGGGAGCTTTACTCTGCACCTGACCCCGTGCTGTACTTGTCCTGGGTGTTTTTGATGTGGACAGTGTAGAGGGAGCTTTACTCTGTATCTAGCCCCGTTCTGTACCTGACTTGGGAGTGTTTGATGTGGACAGTGTAGAGGGAGCTTTACGCTGTATCTAATCCTGTGCTGTACCTGTCCTGGGAGTGTTTGATGATGTTGGTGTAGTGGGAGCTTTACTCTGTATCTAACCCCGTGCTGTACCTGTCCTGGGAGTGTTTGATGGTGACAGTGTAGAGGGAGCTTTACTCTGTATCTAACCCCGTGCTGTACCTGTCTTGGGAGATTTTGATGGGGACAGTGTAGAGGGAGCTTTACTCTGTATCTAATCCCGTGCTGTACCTGTCCTGAGAGTTTTTGATGGGGAGGGTGTAGAGGGAGATTTACTCTGTATCTAACCCCGTGCTATACCTGTCTTGGGAGTGTTTGACGGGGACATTGTTGAGGGAGATTTACTCTGTATCTAACCCCATGCTCTGCCTGTCTTGGGAGTGTTTGATGGAGACAGTGTAGAGGGAGCTTTACTTTGTATCTAACCCCGTGCTGTACCTTTCCTGTGAGTGTTTGATGGGGATGGTGTAGAGGGAGCTTTACTCTGCACCTGACCCCGTGCTGTACTTGTCATGGGAGTTTTTGATGGGGTCAGTGTAGAGGGAGCTTTACTCTGTATCTAACCCCGTGCTGTACCTGTCCTGGGAGTGTTTGATGGGGACCCTGTAGAGGCATCTTTGCTCTGGATCTAACCCCAAGCTGTAGCTGCCCTGGGAGTGTTTGATGGGGACAGTTTAGAGGGAGATTTACGCTGTATCTAACCCTGTGCTTTACCTGTCCTGGGTGTGTTTGATGTGGTTGCTGTAGAGGGAGCTTTACTCCACATCTAACCCCGTGCTGTACCTGACTTGGGAGTTTTTGATGGGGACAGTGTAGAGGGAGATTCACTCTGTATCTAACCCCTTGCTGAACCTGTCCTGGGAGTGTTTGATGGGGACAGTGTAGAATGAGATTTACTCTCTATCCAACCCCGTGCTGTACCTTTCCTGGGGATGTTTGTAGTGGACAGTGTAGAGGAAGCTTTACACAGTATCTCACCCCATGCTGTCCCTGATCTGGGCATGTTTGATGTAGTCAGCGTAGAGTGTGCTTTACTGTGCATCTAAACCCGTGCTGTACCTGTCCTGGGAGTGTTTGATCGGGAGTGTGTAGAGGGAGCTTTACTCTGTATCTAACCCCGTGCTGTACCTGCCTTGGGAGTGTTTGATGAGGACAGTGTAGAGGGAACTTTAATCGGCATCTAACCCTGTGGATGTAAACTCTCCTGGGAACATTCGATGTGGACGGTTTAGAGGGAGCTTAACTCTGCATTTGTCCCTGTGCTATACCTGTCCTGGTAGTGTTTGATGTGGACAGTGTAGAGGGAGCTTTTTACTCTGTATCTAACCACGTGCTACACCTGTCCTGGGAGTGGTTGATGGGGACAGTGTATAGGGAGCTTTACTCTGTTTCTAACCACGTGCTGTACCTACCCTGGGAGTGTTTGATGGGGACGGTGTAGAGGGAGCTTTACTCTGTATCTAACTCCGTTCTGTACCTTTCCTGTGAGTGTTTGATGGGGACGGTGTAGAGGGAGCTTTACTCTGCACCTGACCCCGTGCTGTACTTGTCCTGGGTGTTTTTGATGTGGACAGTGTAGAGGGAGCTTTACTCTGTATCTAGCCCCGTTCTGTACCTGTCCTGGGAGTGTTTGATGTGGACAGTGTAGAGGGAGCTTTACTCTGTCTCTAACCACGTGCTGTACCTGTTCTGGGAGTGTTTGATGGGGACAGTGTAGAGGGAGCTTTACTCTGTTTCTAACCCCGTGCTGTACCTGCCCTGGGAGTGTTTGATGGGGACGGTGTAGAGGGAGAATTACACTGTATCTTACTCGGTGCTGTTCCTGTCCAAGGAGTGTTTGATGGGGACAGTGTAGAGGGAGCTTTACTCTCTGTCTAACCCCGTGCTGTACCTGCCCTGGGAGTGTTTGATGGGGAATGTGTAGAGGGAGCTTTACTCTGTATGTAACCCCGTGCTGTACCTGTCTTGGGAGTGTTTGATGGGGTTGGTGTAGTGAGAGCTTTACTCTGTATCTAACCCCGTGCTGTACCTATCCTGGGAGTTTTTGATGGGGATAGCGTAGACGGAGATTTACTCTGTATCTAACCCCGTGCTGTACCTGTCCTGAGAGTTTTTGATGGGGACGGTGTCGAGGGAGCTTTACTCTGTATCTTACCACGTGCTGTACCTGTCTTGGGAGAGTTTGATGAGGACAGAGTAGAGGGAACTTTAATCGGCATCTAACCCTGTGGATGTAAACTCTCCTGGGAACGTTCCATGTGGACGGTTTAGAGGGAGCTTTACTCTGCATCTGTCCCCGTGCTATACCTGTCCTGGGAGTGTTTGATGTGGACAGTGTAGAGTGAGCTTTACTCTGTTTCTAACCCCTTGCTGTATCTGTCCTGGGAGTGTTTGATGGGGACAGTGTTAAGGGAGGTTTTCCCTGGATCTAACTGCATGATGTACCTGCTCTGGGAGAGATTAATGAGGACAGTTTAGAGGGAGCTTTACCATGTATCGAACCCCATGCTGTACATTTCCTGGCAGTGTTTGATGGGGACAGTATCGAGGGAAATTCACTCAGTATCTAACCCTGTGCTTTACCTGTCCTGGGATGTTTGATGGGGTCAGTTTAGATGGAGCTTTACTCTGTATCTAAACCCGTGCTCTACCTGTGTTGGGAGAGTTTGATGAGGACAGTGTAGAGGAAG
This sequence comes from Cetorhinus maximus, assembly GCF_964194155.1. NCBI lineage: Eukaryota > Metazoa > Chordata > Chondrichthyes > Lamniformes > Cetorhinidae > Cetorhinus > Cetorhinus maximus. The sequence goes on along the minus strand of NW_027598421.1, from coordinate 23,779 downwards.
ATTTACTCTATATCTAAACTCATGTTGTACCTGTCCTGGGAGTGTTTGATGTGGACAGTGTAGAGGGAGCTTTATTGGCACCTAACACTGTGGATGTAAACTCTCCTGGGAGTGTTCGATGTGGATGGTTTAGAGGGAGTTTTATCCTGTCCCCGTGCTATACCTGTCCTGGGAGTGTTTGATGGGTACAGTGTAGAGGCAGCTTTACTCTGTATCTAACCCCTTGCTGTACATGTCCTGGGAGTGTTTGATGGGGGCAGTGTAGAGGCAGCTTTACTCTATATCTAACCCCGTGCTGTACCTGTCCTGGGAGTGTTTGATGGGGACAGTGTAGACGGAGATCTACTCTTTATCTAACTCCTTGCTGTATCTGTCCTGGGAAAGGTTTTTGAGGACAGTGTAGAGGGAGCTTTACTCTGTATCTAGCCCCGTGCTGTACCTGTCCTGTGAGTGTTTGATGGGGACAGTGTAGAGGGAGCTTTACTCTGTATCTAACCACGTGCTGTACATGTCCTGGGAGTGTTTGATGGGGACAGTGTAGAGGGAGATTCACTCTGTATCTAACCCCTTGCTGAACCTGTCCTGGGAGTGTTTGATGGGGACAGTGTAGAATGAGATTTACTCTCTATCCAACCCCGTGCTGTACCTTTCCTGGGGATGTTTGTAGTGGACAGTGTAGAGGAAGCTTTACACAGTATCTCACCCCATGCTGTCCCTGATCTGGGCATGTTTGATGTAGTCAGCGTAGAGTGTGCTTTACTGTGCATCTAAACCCGTGCTGTAACTGTTCAGGGAGTGTTTGATGGGGACAGTGTAGAGGGAGATTTACTCTGCATCTACCCCCATGCTCTGCCTGTCCTGGGAGTGTTTGATGGGGACAGTGTACAGGGAGCCTTGCTCTGGATCTAACCCGGTGCTGTACCTGTCCTGGGAGCGTTTGATGGGAGCAGTGTAGATGGAGCTTTACTCTGTATCTAACTCCGTTCTGTACCTTTCCTGCGAGTGTTTGATGGGGACGGTGTAGAGGGAGCTTTACTCCATATCTAACCCCGTGCTGTTCCTATCTTGGGAGTTTTTGATGGGGACAGTGTAGAGGAAGATTCAATCTGTATCTAACCCCGTGCTATACCTGTCCTGTGAGTGTTTGATGGGGACAATGTAGAGGGAGCTTTACTCCGTATCTAACCCCGTGCTGTACCTGTCCCGGGAGTGTTTGATGGGGAGTGTGTAGAGGGAGCTTTACTCTGTATCTAACCCCGTGCTGTACCTGTCCTGAGAGTTTTTGATGGGGACGGTGTCGAGGGAGCTTTACTCTGTATCTTACCACGTGCTGTACCTGTCTTGGGAGAGTTTGATGAGGACAGAGTAGAGTGAACTTTAATCGGCATCTAACCCTGTGGATGTAAACTCTCCTGGGAACGTTCGATGTGGACGGTTTAGAGGGAGCTTTACTCTGCATCTGTCCCCGTGCTATACCTGTCCTGGGAGTGTTTGATGTGGACAGTGTAGAGTGAGCTTTACTCTGTTTCTAACCCCTTGCTGTATCTGTCCTGGGAGTGTTTGATGGGGACAGTGTTAAGGGAGGTTTTCCCTGGATCTAACTGCATGATGTACCTGCTCTGGGAGAGATTAATGAGGATAGTTTAGAGGGAGCTTTACCCTGTATCGAACCCCATGCTGTACATTTCCTGGCAGTGTTTGATGGGGACAGTATCGAGGGAAATTCACTCAGTATCTAACCCTGTGCTTTACCTGTCCTGGGATGTTTGATGGGGTCAGTTTAGATGGAGCTTTACTCTGTATCTAAACCCGTGCTCTACCTGTGTTGGGAGAGTTTGATGAGGACAGTGTAGAGGAAGATTTACTCTATATCTAAACTCATGTTGTACCTGTCCTGGGAGTGTTTGATGTGGACAGTGTAGAGGGAGCTTTATTGGCACCTAACACTGTGGATGTAAACTCTCCTGGGAGTGTTCGATGTGGATGGTTTAGAGGGAGTTTTATCCTGTCCCCGTGCTATACCTGTCCTGGGAGTGTTTGATGGGTACAGTGTAGAGGCAGCTTTACTCTTTATCTAACCACGTGCTGTCCCTGTTCTGGGAATGTTTGTTGGAGACGGTGTAGAGAGAGCTTTACTCTGTATCTGACCCCGTGCTGTACCTGTCCTGGGAGTCTTTGATAGGATAGTGTTGAAGGAGATTTACTCTGTGTCTAACCCCTTGCTGTACATGTCCTGGGAGTGTTTGATGGGGGCAGTGTAGAGGCAGCTTTACTCTATATCTAACCCCGTGCTGTACCTGTCCTGGGAGTGTTTGATGGGGACAGTGTAGAGGGAGCTTTACTCTGTATCTAATCCCGTGCTGTACCTGTCCTGAGAGTTTTTGATGGGGAGGGTGTAGAGGGAGATTTACTCTGTATCTAACCCCGTGCTATACCTGTCTTGGGAGTGTTTGACGGGGACATTGTTGAGGGAGATTTACTCTGTATCTAACCCCATGCTCTGCCTGTCTTGGGAGTGTTTGATGGAGACAGTGTAGAGGGAGCTTTACTCTGTATCTAACCCCGTGCTGTACCTTTCCTGTGAGTGTTTGATGGGGACGGTGTAGAGGGAGCTTTACTCTGCACCTGACCCCGTGCTGTACTTGTCGTGGGAGTTTTTGATGGGGTCAGTGTAGAGGGAGCTTTACTCTGTATCTAACCCCGTGCTGTACCTGTCCTGGGAGTGTTTGATGGGGACACTGTAGAGGCATCTTTGCTCTGGATCTAACCCCAAGCTGTAGCTGCCCTGGGAGTGTTTGATGGGGACAGTTTAGAGGGAGCTTTACGCTGTATCTAACCCTGTGCTTTACCTGTCCTGGGTGTGTTTGATGGGGTTGTTGTAGAGGGAGCTTTACTCCACATCTAACCCCGTGCTGTACCTGACTTGGGAGTTTTTGATGGGGACAGTGTAGAGGGAGATTCACTCTGTATCTAACCCCTTGCTGAACCTGTCCTGGGAGTGTTTGATGGGGACAGTGTAGAATGAGATTTACTCATTATCCAACCCCGTGCTGTACCTTTCCTGGGGATGTTTGTAGTGGACAGTGTAGAGGAAGCTTTACACAGTATCTCACCCCATGCTGTCCCTGATCTGGGCATGTTTGATGTAGTCAGCGTAGAGTGTGCTTTACTGTGCATCTAAACCCGTGCTGTAACTGTTCAGGGAGTGTTTGATGGGGACAGTGTAGAGGGAGATTTACTCTGCATCTACCCCCATGCTCTGCCTGTCCTGGGAGTGTTTGATGAGGACAGTGTACAGGGAGCCTTGCTCTGGATCTAACCCGGTGCTGTACTTGTCCTGGGAGCGTTTGATGGGAGCAGTGTAGATGGAGCTTTACTCTGTATCTAACTCCGTTCTGTACCTTTCCTGCGAGTGTTTGATGGGGATGGTGTAGAGGGAGCTTTACTCCATATCTTACCCCGTGCTGTACCTATCTTGGGAGTTTTTGATGGGGACAGTATAGAGGGAGATTCACTCTGTATCTAACCCCGTGCTATACCTGTCCTGGGAGTGTTTGATGGGGACAATGTAGAGGGAGCTTTACTCTGTATCTAACCCCGTTCTGTTCCTGTCCTGGGAGTGTTTGATGGGGAGTGTGTAGAGGGAGCTTTACTCTGTATCTAACCCCGAGCTGTACCTGTCCTGGGGCTGTTTCATGGGGACACTGTAGCGTGAGCTTTACCCTGTATCTAACCCCGTGCTGTCCCTGTCTTGGGAGTGTTTGATGAGGACGGTGTGGAGGGAACTTTACTCGGCATTTAACCCTGTGGATGTAAACTCTCCTGGGAACATTCGATGTGGACGGTTTAGAGGGAGCTTTACTCTGCATTTGTCCCCGTGCTATACCTGTCCTGGGAGTATTTGATGTGGACAGTGTAGAGAGAGCTTTACTCTGTATCTAACCACGTGCTGTACCTGTTCTGGGAGTGTTTGATGGGGACAGTGTATAGGGAGCTTTACTCTGTTTCTAACCCCGTGCTGTACCTGCCCTGGGAGTGTTTGATGGGGACGGTGTAGAGGGAGAATTACTCTGTATCTTACTCGGTGCTGTTCCTGTCGAAGGAGTGTTTGATGGGGACAGTGTAGAGGGAGCTTTACTCTCTATCTAACCCCGTGCTGTACCTGTCCTGGGAGTTTTTGATGGGGACAGTGTATAGGGAGCTTTGCTCTGTATCTAACCGCATGATGTACCTGTCCTGGGAGTGTTTGATGTGGACAGTGTAGAGGGATGTTTACTCTGTATCTAACCACGTGCTGTACCTGTTCTGGGAGTGTTTGATGGGGACAGTGTATAGGGAGCTTTACTCTGTTTCAAACCCCGTGCTGTACCTGCCCTGGGAGTGTTTGATGGGGAATGTGTAGAGGGAGCTTTACTCTGTATGTAACCCCGTGCTGTACCTGTCTTGGGAGTGTTTGATGTGGACAGTGTAGAGGGAGTTTTACGCTGTATCTTATCCTGTGCTGTACCTGTCCTGGGTGTGTTTGATGGGGTTGGTGTAGTGAGAGCTTTACTCTGTATCTAACCCCGTGCTGTACCTGTCCTGGGAGTGTTTGATGGTGACAGTGTAGAGGGAGCTTTACTCTGTATCTAACCCCGTGCTGTACCTGTCTTGGGAGTTTTTGATGGGGATAGTGTAGACGGAGATTTACTCTGTATCTAACCCCGTGCTGTACCTGTCCTGAGAGTTTTTGATGGGGACGGTGTCGAGGGAGCTTTACTCTGTATCTTACCACATGCTGTACCTGTCTTGGGAGAGTTTGATGAGGACAGAGTAGAGGGAACTTTAATCGGCATCTAACCCTGTGGATGTAAACTCTCCTGGGAACGTTCCATGTGGACGGTTTAGAGGGAGCTTTACTCTGCATCTGTCCCCGTGCTATACCTGTCCTGGGAGTGTTTGATGTGGACAGTGTAGAGTGAGCTTTACTCTGTTTCTAACCCCTTGCTGTATCTGTCCTGGGAGTGTTTGATGGGGACAGTGTTAAGGGAGGTTTTCCCTGGATCTAACTGCATGATGTACCTGCTCTGGGAGAGATTAATGAGGACAGTTTAGAGGGAGCTTTACCATGTATCGAACCCCATGCTGTACATTTCCTGGCAGTGTTTGATGGGGACAGTATCGAGGGAAATTCACTCAGTATCTAACCCTGTGCTTTACCTGTCCTGGGATGTTTGATGGGGTCAGTTTAGATGGAGCTTTACTCTGTATCTAAACCCGTGCTCTACCTGTGTTGGGAGAGTTTGATGAGGACAGTGTAGAGGAAGATTTACTCTATATCTAAACTCATGTTGTACCTGTCCTGGGAGTGTTTGATGTGGACAGTGTAGAGGGAGCTTTATTGGCACCTAACACTGTGGATGTAAACTCTCCTGGGAGTGTTCGATGTGGATGGTTTAGAGGGAGTTTTATCCTGTCCCCGTGCTATACCTGTCCTGGGAGTGTTTGATGGGTACAGTGTAGAGGCAGCTTTACTCTGTATCTAACCCCTTGCTGTACATGTCCTGGGAGTGTTTGATGGGGGCAGTGTAGAGGCAGCTTTACTCTATATCTAACCCCGTGCTGTACCTGTCCTGGGAGTGTTTGATGGGGACAGTGTAGACGGAGATCTACTCTTTATCTAACTCCTTGCTGTATCTGTCCTGGGAAAGGTTTTTGAGGACAGTGTAGAGGGAGCTTTACTCTGTATCTAGCCCCGTGCTGTACCTGTCCTGTGAGTGTTTGATGGGGACAGTGTAGAGGGAGCTTTACTCTGTATCTAACCACGTGCTGTACATGTCCTGGGAGTGTTTGATGGGGACAGTGTAGAGGGAGATTCACTCTGTATCTAACCCCTTGCTGAACCTGTCCTGGGAGTGTTTGATGGGGACAGTGTAGAATGAGATTTACTCTCTATCCAACCCCGTGCTGTACCTTTCCTGGGGATGTTTGTAGTGGACAGTGTAGAGGAAGCTTTACACAGTATCTCACCCCATGCTGTCCCTGATCTGGGCATGTTTGATGTAGTCAGCGTAGAGTGTGCTTTACTGTGCATCTAAACCCGTGCTGTAACTGTTCAGGGAGTGTTTGATGGGGACAGTGTAGAGGGAGATTTACTCTGCATCTACCCCCATGCTCTGCCTGTCCTGGGAGTGTTTGATGGGGACAGTGTACAGGGAGCCTTGCTCTGGATCTAACCCGGTGCTGTACCTGTCCTGGGAGCGTTTGATGGGAGCAGTGTAGATGGAGCTTTACTCTGTATCTAACTCCGTTCTGTACCTTTCCTGCGAGTGTTTGATGGGGACGGTGTAGAGGGAGCTTTACTCCATATCTAACCCCGTGCTGTTCCTATCTTGGGAGTTTTTGATGGGGACAGTGTAGAGGAAGATTCAATCTGTATCTAACCCCGTGCTATACCTGTCCTGTGAGTGTTTGATGGGGACAATGTAGAGGGAGCTTTACTCCGTATCTAACCCCGTGCTGTACCTGTCCCGGGAGTGTTTGATGGGGAGTGTGTAGAGGGAGCTTTACTCTGTATCTAACCCCGTGCTGTACCTGTCCTGAGAGTTTTTGATGGGGACGGTGTCGAGGGAGCTTTACTCTGTATCTTACCACGTGCTGTACCTGTCTTGGGAGAGTTTGATGAGGACAGAGTAGAGTGAACTTTAATCGGCATCTAACCCTGTGGATGTAAACTCTCCTGGGAACGTTCGATGTGGACGGTTTAGAGGGAGCTTTACTCTGCATCTGTCCCCGTGCTATACCTGTCCTGGGAGTGTTTGATGTGGACAGTGTAGAGTGAGCTTTACTCTGTTTCTAACCCCTTGCTGTATCTGTCCTGGGAGTGTTTGATGGGGACAGTGTTAAGGGAGGTTTTCCCTGGATCTAACTGCATGATGTACCTGCTCTGGGAGAGATTAATGAGGATAGTTTAGAGGGAGCTTTACCCTGTATCGAACCCCATGCTGTACATTTCCTGGCAGTGTTTGATGGGGACAGTATCGAGGGAAATTCACTCAGTATCTAACCCTGTGCTTTACCTGTCCTGGGATGTTTGATGGGGTCAGTTTAGATGGAGCTTTACTCTGTATCTAAACCCGTGCTCTACCTGTGTTGGGAGAGTTTGATGAGGACAGTGTAGAGGAAGATTTACTCTATATCTAAACTCATGTTGTACCTGTCCTGGGAGTGTTTGATGTGGACAGTGTAGAGGGAGCTTTATTGGCACCTAACACTGTGGATGTAAACTCTCCTGGGAGTGTTCGATGTGGATGGTTTAGAGGGAGTTTTATCCTGTCCCCGTGCTATACCTGTCCTGGGAGTGTTTGATGGGTACAGTGTAGAGGCAGCTTTACTCTTTATCTAACCACGTGCTGTCCCTGTTCTGGGAATGTTTGTTGGAGACGGTGTAGAGAGAGCTTTACTCTGTATCTGACCCCGTGCTGTACCTGTCCTGGGAGTCTTTGATAGGATAGTGTTGAAGGAGATTTACTCTGTGTCTAACCCCTTGCTGTACATGTCCTGGGAGTGTTTGATGGGGGCAGTGTAGAGGCAGCTTTACTCTATATCTAACCCCGTGCTGTACCTGTCCTGGGAGTGTTTGATGGGGACAGTGTAGAGGGAGCTTTACTCTGTATCTAATCCCGTGCTGTACCTGTCCTGAGAGTTTTTGATGGGGAGGGTGTAGAGGGAGATTTACTCTGTATCTAACCCCGTGCTATACCTGTCTTGGGAGTGTTTGACGGGGACATTGTTGAGGGAGATTTACTCTGTATCTAACCCCATGCTCTGCCTGTCTTGGGAGTGTTTGATGGAGACAGTGTAGAGGGAGCTTTACTCTGTATCTAACCCCGTGCTGTACCTTTCCTGTGAGTGTTTGATGGGGACGGTGTAGAGGGAGCTTTACTCTGCACCTGACCCCGTGCTGTACTTGTCGTGGGAGTTTTTGATGGGGTCAGTGTAGAGGGAGCTTTACTCTGTATCTAACCCCGTGCTGTACCTGTCCTGGGAGTGTTTGATGGGGACACTGTAGAGGCATCTTTGCTCTGGATCTAACCCCAAGCTGTAGCTGCCCTGGGAGTGTTTGATGGGGACAGTTTAGAGGGAGCTTTACGCTGTATCTAACCCTGTGCTTTACCTGTCCTGGGTGTGTTTGATGGGGTTGTTGTAGAGGGAGCTTTACTCCACATCTAACCCCGTGCTGTACCTGACTTGGGAGTTTTTGATGGGGACAGTGTAGAGGGAGATTCACTCTGTATCTAACCCCTTGCTGAACCTGTCCTGGGAGTGTTTGATGGGGACAGTGTAGAATGAGATTTACTCATTATCCAACCCCGTGCTGTACCTTTCCTGGGGATGTTTGTAGTGGACAGTGTAGAGGAAGCTTTACACAGTATCTCACCCCATGCTGTCCCTGATCTGGGCATGTTTGATGTAGTCAGCGTAGAGTGTGCTTTACTGTGCATCTAAACCCGTGCTGTAACTGTTCAGGGAGTGTTTGATGGGGACAGTGTAGAGGGAGATTTACTCTGCATCTACCCCCATGCTCTGCCTGTCCTGGGAGTGTTTGATGAGGACAGTGTACAGGGAGCCTTGCTCTGGATCTAACCCGGTGCTGTACTTGTCCTGGGAGCGTTTGATGGGAGCAGTGTAGATGGAGCTTTACTCTGTATCTAACTCCGTTCTGTACCTTTCCTGCGAGTGTTTGATGGGGATGGTGTAGAGGGAGCTTTACTCCATATCTTACCCCGTGCTGTACCTATCTTGGGAGTTTTTGATGGGGACAGTATAGAGGGAGATTCACTCTGTATCTAACCCCGTGCTATACCTGTCCTGGGAGTGTTTGATGGGGACAATGTAGAGGGAGCTTTACTCTGTATCTAACCCCGTTCTGTTCCTGTCCTGGGAGTGTTTGATGGGGAGTGTGTAGAGGGAGCTTTACTCTGTATCTAACCCCGAGCTGTACCTGTCCTGGGGCTGTTTCATGGGGACACTGTAGCGTGAGCTTTACCCTGTATCTAACCCCGTGCTGTCCCTGTCTTGGGAGTGTTTGATGAGGACGGTGTGGAGGGAACTTTACTCGGCATTTAACCCTGTGGATGTAAACTCTCCTGGGAACATTCGATGTGGACGGTTTAGAGGGAGCTTTACTCTGCATTTGTCCCCGTGCTATACCTGTCCTGGGAGTATTTGATGTGGACAGTGTAGAGAGAGCTTTACTCTGTATCTAACCACGTGCTGTACCTGTTCTGGGAGTGTTTGATGGGGACAGTGTATAGGGAGCTTTACTCTGTTTCTAACCCCGTGCTGTACCTGCCCTGGGAGTGTTTGATGGGGACGGTGTAGAGGGAGAATTACTCTGTATCTTACTCGGTGCTGTTCCTGTCGAAGGAGTGTTTGATGGGGACAGTGTAGAGGGAGCTTTACTCTCTATCTAACCCCGTGCTGTACCTGTCCTGGGAGTTTTTGATGGGGACAGTGTATAGGGAGCTTTGCTCTGTATCTAACCGCATGATGTACCTGTCCTGGGAGTGTTTGATGTGGACAGTGTAGAGGGATGTTTACTCTGTATCTAACCACGTGCTGTACCTGTTCTGGGAGTGTTTGATGGGGACAGTGTATAGGGAGCTTTACTCTGTTTCAAACCCCGTGCTGTACCTGCCCTGGGAGTGTTTGATGGGGAATGTGTAGAGGGAGCTTTACTCTGTATGTAACCCCGTGCTGTACCTGTCTTGGGAGTGTTTGATGTGGACAGTGTAGAGGGAGTTTTACGCTGTATCTTATCCTGTGCTGTACCTGTCCTGGGTGTGTTTGATGGGGTTGGTGTAGTGAGAGCTTTACTCTGTATCTAACCCCGTGCTGTACCTGTCCTGGGAGTGTTTGATGGTGACAGTGTAGAGGGAGCTTTACTCTGTATCTAACCCCGTGCTGTACCTGTCTTGGGAGTTTTTGATGGGGATAGTGTAGACGGAGATTTACTCTGTATCTAACCCCGTGCTGTACCTGTCCTGAGAGTTTTTGATGGGGACGGTGTCGAGGGAGCTTTACTCTGTATCTTACCACATGCTGTACCTGTCTTGGGAGAGTTTGATGAGGACAGAGTAGAGGGAACTTTAATCGGCATCTAACCCTGTGGATGTAAACTCTCCTGGGAACGTTCCATGTGGACGGTTTAGAGGGAGCTTTACTCTGCATCTGTCCCCGTGCTATACCTGTCCTGGGAGTGTTTGATGTGGACAGTGTAGAGTGAGCTTTACTCTGTTTCTAACCCCTTGCTGTATCTGTCCTGGGAGTGTTTGATGGGGACAGTGTTAAGGGAGGTTTTCCCTGGATCTAACTGCATGATGTACCTGCTCTGGGAGAGATTAATGAGGACAGTTTAGAGGGAGCTTTACCATGTATCGAACCCCATGCTGTACATTTCCTGGCAGTGTTTGATGGGGACAGTATCGAGGGAAATTCACTCAGTATCTAACCCTGTGCTTTACCTGTCCTGGGATGTTTGATGGGGTCAGTTTAGATGGAGCTTTACTCTGTATCTAAACCCGTGCTCTACCTGTGTTGGGAGAGTTTGATGAGGACAGTGTAGAGGAAGATTTACTCTATATCTAAACTCATGTTGTACCTGTCCTGGGAGTGTTTGATGTGGACAGTGTAGAGGGAGCTTTATTGGCACCTAACACTGTGGATGTAAACTCTCCTGGGAGTGTTCGATGTGGATGGTTTAGAGGGAGTTTTATCCTGTCCCCGTGCTATACCTGTCCTGGGAGTGTTTGATGGGTACAGTGTAGAGGCAGCTTTACTCTTTATCTAACCACGTGCTGTCCCTGTTCTGGGAGTGTTTGTTGGAGACGGTGTAGAGAGAGCTTTACTCTGTATCTGACCCCGTGCTGTACCTGTCCTGGGAGTCTTTGATAGGATAGTGTTGAAGGAGATTTACTCTGTATCTAACCCCTTGCTGTACATGTCCTGGGAGTGTTTGATGGGGGCAGTGTAGAGGCAGCTTTACTCTATATCTAACCCCGTGCTGTACCTGTCCTGGGAGTGTTTGATGGGGACAGTGTAGACGGAGATCTACTCTTTATCTAACCCCTTGCTGTATCTGTCCTGGGAAAGGTTTTTGAGGACAGTGTAGAGGGAGCTTTACTCTGTATCTAGCCCCGTGCTGTACCTGTCCTGTGAGTGTTTGATGGGGACAGTGTAGAGGGAGCTTTACTCTGTATCTAACCCCGTGCTGTACATGTCCTGGGAGTGTTTGATGGGGACAGTGTAGAGGGAGATTCACTCTGTATCTAACCCCTTGCTGAACCTGTCCTGGGAGTGTTTGATGGGGACAGTGTAGAATGAGATTTACTCTCTATCCAACCCCGTGCTGTACCTTTCCTGGGGATGTTTGTAGTGGACAGTGTAGAGGAAGCTTTACACAGTATCTCACCCCATGCTGTCCCTGATCTGGGCATGTTTGATGTAGTCAGCGTAGAGTGTGCTTTACTGTGCATCTAAACCTGTGCTGTAACTGTTCAGGGAGTGTTTGATGGGGACAGTGTAGAGGGAGATTTACTCTGCATCTACCCCCATGCTCTGCCTGTCCTGGGAGTGTTTGATGAGGACAGTGTACAGGGAGCCTTGCTCTGGATCTAACCCGGTGCTGTACCTGTCCTGGGAGCGTTTGATGGGAGCAGTGTAGATGGAGCTTTACTCTGTATCTAACTCCGTTCTGTACCTTTCCTGCGAGTGTTTGATGGGGACGGTGTAGAGGGAGCTTTACTCCATATCTAACCCCGTGCTGTTTCTATCTTGGGAGTTTTTGATGGGGACAGTATAGAGGAAGATTCAATCTGTATCTAACCCCGTGCTATACCTGTCCTGTGAGTGTTTGATGGGGACAATGTAGAGGGAGCTTTACTCCGTATCTAACCCCGTGCTGTACCTGTCCCGGGAGTGTTTGATGGGGAGTGTGTAGAGGGAGCTTTACTCTGTATCTAACCCCGTGCTGTACCTGTCCTGAGAGTTTTTGATGGGGACGGTGTCGAGGGAGCTTTACTCTGTATCTTACCACGTGCTGTACCTGTCTTGGGAGAGTTTGATGAGGACAGAGTAGAGGGAACTTTAATCGGCATCTAACCCTGTGGATGTAAACTCTCCTGGGAACGTTCGATGTGGACGGTTTAGAGGGAGCTTTACTCTGCATCTGTCCCCGTGCTATACCTGTCCTGGGAGTGTTTGATGTGGACAGTGTAGAGTGAGCTTTACTCTGTTTCTAACCCCTTGCTGTATCTGTCCTGTGAGTGTTTGATGGGGACAGTGTTAAGGGAGGTTTTCCCTGGATCTAACTGCATGATGTACCTGCTCTGGGAGAGATTAATGAGGATAGTTTAGAGGGAGCTTTACCCTGTATCGAACCCCATGCTGTACATTTCCTGGCAGTGTTTGATGGGGACAGTATCGAGGGAAATTCACTCAGTATCTAACCCTGTGCTTTACCTGTCCTGGGATGTTTGATGGGGTCAGTTTAGATGGAGCTTTACTCTGTATCTAAACCCGTGCTCTACCTGTGTTGGGAGAGTTTGATGAGGACAGTGTAGAGGAAGATTTACTCTATATCTAAACTCATGTTGTACCTGTCCTGGGAGTGTTTGATGTGGACAGTGTAGAGGGAGCTTTATTGGCACCTAACACTGTGGATGTAAACTCTCCTGGGAGTGTTCGATGTGGATGGTTTAGAGGGAGCTTTATCCTGTCCCCGTGCTATACCTGTCCTGGGAGTGTTTGATGGGTACAGTGTAGAGGCAGCTTTACTCTTTATCTAACCACGTGCTATCCCTGTTCTGGGAGTGTTTGTTGGAGACGGTGTAGAGAGAGCTTTACTCTGTATCTGACCCCGTGCTGTACCTGTCCTGGGAGTCTTTGATAGGATAGTGTTGAAGGAGATTTACTCTGTGTCTAACCCCTTGCTGTACATGTCCTGGGAGTGTTTGATGGGGGCAGTGTAGAGGCAGCTTTACTCTATATCTAACCCCGTGCTGTACCTGTCCTGGGAGTGTTTGATGGGGACAGTGTAGACGGAGATCTACTCTTTATCTAACCCCTTGCTGTATCTGTCCTGGGAAAGATTTTTGAGGACAGTGTAGAGGGAGCTTTACTCTGTATCTAGCCCCGTGCTGTACCTGTCCTGTGAGTGTTTGATGGGGACAGTGTAGAGGGAGCTTTACTCTGTATCTAACCCTGTGCTGTACATGTCCTGGGAGTGTTTGATGGGGACGGTGTAGAAGGAGCTTTACTCTGTATCTAACCACGTGCTGTACCTGTCCTGGGGCTGTTTCATGGGGACACTGTAGAGGGAGCTTTACGCTGTATCTAACCCTGTGCTTTACCTGTCCTGGGTGTGTTTGATGGGATTGTTGTAGAGGGAGCTTTACTCCACATCTAACCCCGTGCTGTACCTGACTTGGGAGTTTTTGATGGGGACAGTGTAGAGGGAGATTCACTCTGTATCTAACCCCTTGCTGAACCTGTCCTGGGAGTGTTTGATGGGGACAGTGTAGAATGAGATTTACTCTCTATCCAACCCCGTGCTGTACCTTTCCTGGGGATGTTTGTAGTGGACAGTGTAGAGGAAGCTTTACACAGTATCTCACCCCATGCTGTCCCTGATCTGGGCATGTTTGATGTAGTCAGCGTAGAGTGTGCTTTACTGTGCATCTAAACCCGTGCTGTAACTGTTCAGGGAGTGTTTGATGGGGACAGTGTAGAGGGAGATTTACTCTGCATCTACCCCCATGCTCTGCCTGTCCTGGGAGTGTTTGATGGGGACAGTGTACAGGGAGCCTTGCTCTGGATCTAACCCGGTGCTGTACCTGTCCTGGGAGCGTTTGATGGGAGCAGTGTAGATGGAGCTTTACTCTGTATCTAACTCCGTTCTGTACCTTTCCTGCGAGTGTTTGATGGGGACGGTGTAGAGGGAGCTTTACTCCATATCTAACCCCGTGCTGTTCCTACCTTGGGAGTTTTTGATGGGGACAGTATAGAGGAAGATTCACTCTGTATCTAACCCCGTGCTATACCTGTCCTGTGAGTGTTTGATGGGGACAATGTAGAGGGAGCTTTACTCCGTATCTAACCCCGTGCTGTACCTGTCCTGGGAGTGTTTGATGGGGAGTGTGTAGAGGGAGCTTTACTCTGTATCTAACCCCGTGCTGTACCTGTCCTGAGAGTTTTTGATGGGGACGGTGTTGAGGGAGCATTGCTCTGTATCTTACCACGTGCTGTACCTGTCTTGGGAGAGTTTGATGAGGACAGTGTAGAGGGATCCTTACTCGGCATCTAACCCTGTGGATGTAAGCTCTCCTGGGAACGTTCCATTTGGACGGTTTAGAGGCAGCTTTACTCTGCATCTGTCCCCGTGCTATACCTGTCCTGGGAGTATTTGATGGAGACAGTGTAGAGGGAGCTTTACTCTTTATCTAACTCCTTGCTGTATCTGTCCTGGGAGAGGTTTTTGGGGACAGTGTAGAGGGAGCTGTACTCTGTATCTAACCCCGTGCTGTACCTGTCCTGAGAGTGTTTTGTGGGAACAGTGTAGGGGGAGCTTTGCTCTGGATCTAAACCCGTGCTGTACCTGCCCTGGGAGTGTTTGATGGGGAAAGTGTAGAGGGAGTTTTAATCTGCATATAACCATGTGCTTTACCTCTCCTGGGAGTGTTTGATGTGGACAGTGTTAAGGGAGCTTTTCCCTGGATCTAACTGCATGATGTACCTGCTCTGGGAGAGATTAATGAGGACAGTTTAAAGGGAGCTTTACCCTGTATCGAACCCCATGCTGTACATTTCCTGGCAGTGTTTGATGGGGACAGTATCGAGGGAAATTCACTCAGTATCTAACCCTGTGCTTTACCTGTCCTGGGAGTGTTTGATGGGGTCAGTTTAGATGGAGCTTTACTCTTTATCTCAACCCGTGCTATACCTGTCTTTGGAGATTTTGATGAGGACAGTGTAGAGGAAGATTTACTCTGTATCTAAACTCATGTTGTACCTGTCCTGGGAGTGTTTGATGGGGATACTGTAGATGGAGCTTTGCTCTGGATCTAACCCCGTGCTGTACCCGTCCTGGGAGTGTTTGATGGGGAAACTGTAGAGGGAGCTTTACTCTGTATCTAACCCCGTGCTGTACCTGTCCTGGGAGTGTTTGATGGGGTCAGTGTAGAGGGAGATTTACTCTGTAACTCACCACGTGCTGTACCTGTCCTGGGAGTGTTTGATGGGGCCAGTGTAGAGGGAGCTTTATTGGCACCTAACACTGTGGATGTAAACTCTCCTGGGAGTGTTCGATGTGGACGGTTTAGAAGGAGCTTTATTCTGCACCTGTCCCCATGCTAAACCTGTCCTGGGAGTGTTTGATGGGGACAGTGTATAGGGAGCTTTACTCTTTATCTAACCACGTGCTGTCCCTCTCCTGGGAGTGTTTGTTGGAGACGGTGTAGACGGAGCTTTACTCTGTATCTAGCCAAGTGCTGTACCTGTCCTGAGAGTGTTTTATGGGAACAGTGTAGGGGGAGCTTTGCTCTGGATCTAACCCCGTGCTGTACCTGCCCTGGGAGTATTTGATGGGGAAAGTGTAGAGGGAGGTTTAATCTGCATGTAACCACGTGCTGTACCTCTCCTGGGAATGTTTGATGGGGACAGTGTTAAGGGAGCTTTTCTTTGGATTCAACCGCATGATGTACCTGCTCTGGGAGAGATTGATGAGGACAGTTTAGAGGGAGCTTTACCCTGTATCTAATCCCGTGCTGTACCTGTCCTGGGAGTGTTTGATGGAGACAGTATCGAGGGAACTTCACTCAGTATCTAACCCTGTGCTTTACCTGTCCTGGGAGTGTTTGATGGCGTCAGTTTAGATGGAGCTTTACTCTGTATCTAAACCCGTGCTGTACCTGTCTTGGGAGAGTTTGATGAGGGCAGTGTAGAGGAAGATTTACTCTGCATCTAACCCCATGTTGTACCTGTCCTGGGAGTGTTTGATGGGGATACTGTAGATGGAGCTTTGCTCTGGATCTAACCCCGTGCTGTACCTGTCCTGGGAGTGTTTGATAGGGACAGTGTAGAGGGAGCTTTACTTGGCACCTAACACTCTGGATGTAAACTCTCCTGGGAGTTTTCGATTTGGACGGTTTAGAGGGAGCATTACTCTGCATCTGTCCCCGTGCTATGCCTGTCCTGGGAGTGTTTGATGGGGACAGTGTAGATGGAGCTTTACTCTTTATCTAACCACGTGCTGTCCCTGTCCTGGGAGTGTTTGTTGTAGACGGTGTAGAGGGAGCTTTACTCTTTATCTGACCCCGTGCTCTACCTGTCCTGGGAGTCTTTGATAGGATAGTGTAGAAGGATATTTACTCTGTATCTAACCCCTTGCTGTACCTGTCCTGAGAGTGTTTTATGGGAACAGTGTAGGGGGAGCTTTGCTCTGGATCTAACCCCGTGCTGTACCTGTCCTGGGAGTGTTTGATGGGGTCAGTGTAGAGGGAGATTTACTCTGTAACTAACCCTGTGCTGAACCTGTCCTGGGAGTGTTTGATGGGGACAGTGTAGATGGAGCTTTATTGGCACCTAACACTGTGGATGTAAACTCTCCGGGGAGTGTTCGATGTGGACGGTTTAGAGGGAGCTTTATTCTGCATCTGTCCCCGTGCTGTACCTGTCCTGGGAGTGTTTGATGGGGACGGTGTATAGGGAGCTTTACTCTGTATCTAACCCCGTGCTGTACCTGTCCTGAGAGTTTTTGATGGGGACGGTGTCGAGGGAGCTTTACTCTGTATCTTACCACGTGCTGTACCTGTCTTGGGAGAGTCTGATGAGGACAGTGTAGAGGGAACTTTACTCGGCATCTAACCCTGTGCTATACCTGTCCTGGGAGTCTTTGATACGATAGTGTTGAAGGAGCTTTACTCTGTATCTAACCCCTTGCTGTACCTGTCCTGGGAGTGTTTGATGGGGGCAGTGTAGAGGCAGCTTTACTCTATATCTAACCCTGTGCTGTACCTGTGCTGGGAGTGTTTGATGGGGACAGTGTAGAGGGAGATCTACTCTTTATCTAACCCCTTGCTGTATCTGTCCTGGGAGATGTTTTTGGGGACAGTGTAGAGGGAGCTTTACTCTGTATCTTACCACGTGCTGTACCTGTCTTGGGAGAGATTGATGAGGACAGTGTAGACGGAACTTTACTCGGCATCTAACCCTGTGGATGTAAACTCTCCTGGGAACGTTCGATGTGCACGGTTTAGAGGGAGCTTTACTCTGCATCTGTCCCCGTGCTATACCTGTCCTGGGAGTGTTTGATGTGGACAGTGTAGAGGGAGCTTTACTCTGTATCTAACCACGTGCTGTACCTGTCCTGGGAGTGTTTGATGGTATCAGTGTATAGGGAGCTTTACTCTGTTTCTAACCCCGTGCTGTACCTGCCCTGGGAGTGTTTGATGGGGAAGGTGTAGAGGGAGCTTTACTCTCTATCTAACCCCTTGCTGTATCTGTCCTGGGAGAGGTTTTTGGGGACAGTGTAGAGGGAGCTGTACTCTGTATCCTACCCCGTGCTGTACCTGTGAGAGTGTTTGTTGAGGACAGTGTAGAGGGAGCTTTGCTCTGGATCTAACCCCGTGCTGTACCTGCCCTGGGAGTGTTTGATGGGGAAAGTGTAGAGTGAGGTTTAATCTGCATATAACCACGTGCTGTACCTCTCCTGGGAGTGTTTGATGAGGACAGTATAGAGGGAGCTTTACCCTGTATCGAACCCCGTGCTGTTCATTTTCTGGCTGTGTTTGATGGGGACAGTATCGAGAGAACTTCACTCAGTATCTAACTCTGTGCTTTACCTGTCCTGGGAGTGTTTGATGAGGACAGTGTAGAGGGTGCTTTACTCTGTATCTAACCCCATGTTGTACCTGTCCTGGGAGTGCTTGATGGGGATACTGTAGAGGGAGCTTTGCTCTGTATCTAACCCCGTGCTGTACCTGTCCTGGGAGTGTTTGACGGGGACGGTGTAGAGGAAGCTTTACTCTGTATCTAACCCCGTGCTGTACCTGTCCTGGGAGTGTTTGATGGGGACAGTGTAGAGGGAGCTTTACTCTGTATCTAACCCCGTGCTGTACCTGTCCTGGGAGTGTTTGATGGGGACAGTGTAGAGGGAGCTTTACTCTGTATCTAACCCCGTGCTGTACCTGTCCTGGGAGTGTTTGATGGGGACAGTGTAGAGGGAGCTTTACTCTGTATCTAACCCCGTGCTGTACCTGTCCTGGGTGTGTTTGATGTGGACAGTGTAGAGGGAGCTTTACTCTGTAACTAACCCCGTGCTGTACCTGTCCTGGGAGTGTTTGATGGGGACAGTGTAGAGGGAGCTTTGCTCTGTATCTAACCCCGTGCTGTACCTGTCCTGGGAGTGTTTGAATGGGACAGTGTAGAGGGAGCTTTACTCTGTATCTAACCCCATGCTGTACCTGTCCTGGGTGTGTTTGATGGGGACAGTGTAGAGGGAACTGCGCTCTGCTTATATGCTGTGTTATGGTCCTGCCCGCAGGTGGATATCCTGACGTCTCTCCGGAGCCTGCACAAACACGTGGAACCCGCCCAGTTGACGCAGTCTTTCTCCGGAAGCTTCCCTTACAGCAACGAGAAGTGGATTCGCTATCGGCTGGTGAGTACCTCGTGCGGTCTCCCGGAGCCTGAGGTGGGAGCAGCGCCTCCTGCTGGCCAGCCGCGGTCCGCGGATGTCGATGGGCCCAGGGGAGGTGGTGGTGTAGTGTTAATCTCACTGGGATAATACTCCAGAGATCCAGCGTCGTGCTCTGGATTCCATGGTTTGAATCCCACCGGATGGCGCTCATTAAATAACCACAATTAATAGCCTGATGATAACTGTGAATTGTGATAAAAGGCCATCCGGCTCACTAATTTCCCTTTCGGGAATAGAAATCTTGGCGGGGGTCCTACATGCGAATTCAGATCCAGTCAGCGATGTGGCTGACTCTAAACCAGGGCACTTAGGGGTGGGCAATAAGTGCTGTCCCTGCCCACTTCCCACGAAGGTCCCATCCCCCTCCAGGGCGTGCTGAGCTGGTTGCTCCCAGCAGTGGGCGGGGTGGGCATGGAGGAAGGTGATTGGGTCGTAGTTCCTGTCAATCCTGGCCGGGTCACCGCTCTCTCTTGCCGTTCGACCTCACTGCCGACGTCGCACTCACTGAGCCTCGGTCAGTGCAGTGCGGAGGTTAGGGTCAGCGTACAGGGTGAGTCACCCCTCACTTGGATGCAACCCAACCCATTGTGTCCGTACGCTTTTTTCTTATTTATTCACGGGATGTGGCACTAGCCCATCATTTAATCGCCCCATCCCTAATTGCCCCCTTGAGAAGGTCAAGGTCCCTGTGGGGTAGGTACACCCGCCGTGCTGTTAGGGAGGGAGTTCCCAGGATTTTGTCCCGGCGACAGTGAAGGAACGGCCGATATATTCCCAAGTCGGGACGGCGAGTGGCTCGGAGGGGGAACTTCCAGGTGGTGGTGTTCCCCATGTGTCTGCTGCCCTCGTCCTTCTAGATGGTAGCGGTCGTGGGTTTGGAAGGTGCTGTCGAAGGAGCCTCGGTGAGTTGCTGCAGTGCATCTTGTAGATGGTACACACACTGCTGCTGCTGTGCGTCGGTGGTGGAGGGAGTGAATGTTTGGTGGATGGGGTACCGATCGAGCGGGGGCTGCTTTGTCCTGGACGGTGTCGAGCTTCTCGAGTGTTGTGGGAGCTGCCCTCATCCAGGCAAGTGGGGGGAGTATCCCATCGCACTCCTGACTTGTGCCTTGTAGATGGTGGACATGCTTTGGGGGGAGTCAGGAGGTGAGTGACTCTCCGCAGGATTCCCAGCCTCTGACCTGCTCTTGTAGCCTGTGTTTATATGGCTGGTCCGGTTCAGTTTCTGGTCAATGATAACCCCCAGGATGTTGATAGTGAGGGATTGAGTGATGGTAATGCCCATTGAACATCAAGGGGCGATGGTTAGATTCTCCTTTGTTGGAGATGGTCATTGCCTGGCACTTCTGTGAGTGTGAGTGGGCAGGAGGGGAGGGAATGGATGAGGGAGGGAGGGAGAGGAGTGAGCTTAAGAGGGAAAAAGGGGAGAGAGTGGACCAAAGAGGAAGGGGAGGGAGTGAGTGGGGCGGGAGGGGAGTGAGTGTGAGAGGGGCGGCAGGGGAGTGTGTGTAAGAGGGTGGGAGGGGAGAGGGTGGGCGCGGGTGGGAGGGGAGAGGGTGGACGAGGGAGGGAGCGAAGGTGATGTGAGAGGGCGGGCGGGGAGGCAGTTGACGAGGCCAGGATGGGAGGGAGTGTAAGAGGGAGGGGAGGGAGCGTAAGAGGCAGGGGAGGGGAGGGGGTGTAAGAGGGAGGGGAGGGAGTGTAAGATGGAAGGGAGAGAGTGAGCAAGGGCAGGATGGGAGTGAGTGTAAGTGGGTGGCAGTATGAGAGGGCGGGAGGGGAGGGAGGGTGAGAGGGCAGGAGGGAGGGGATGGAGTGGTCGAGGGAGGGAGTGGACAAGGGAGAGAGGGGAGGGAGTGGAGGGAGTGTGAGAGGGCGGGAGGGGACGGAGTGGTCGAGGGAGGGAGTGGACGAGGGAGGAAGGGGAGGGAGTGTAAGAAGCAGCTCCGGAATAAGAGGCCATTCGGCCCCTCGAGTCTTTTCCCCCATTCAATGAAACAATGACTGACGGGAGGCTTAACTCCGCAGGCCCCACTTTCCCCGTACCCCTCAATATAATTGGTTCGGACGGATCTGATGAGCTGCTGGTTCAGGTTTAACGCCTGATCGAGCGTCAATTGCAGTTTGCAGGAGAGAGTTCCCAACATCTGCAACTCTCTGGGGGTGAGAGTGTGAAAATCCTGGCTCTAATCCCTTAGACTCCGACCCCGTGTCTCAGTCTTGCCAGGCCAGCCCGAACACGTTGTCCCTGTTGGTTGGACCGATAGTTGAAAACATTTATCAGATCGCCCTGCGACCGTGTAAAACTCCCAGGGAAAGGGGCGCAAGGTCGCGTCACCTCAATTTGTCACTTAACCCTCGGAGTGTCCGTCTCCCACTCTCGCCCCTCCCTCTCTGTCTCAGTCACCCATACACATGGGGCAGTGGAGTTAGCTTCCTGCGGTCCGTGCGATTGGAAACGTCCGATTGATTTACCGGTCAACCAGGCGCCAAGCGACACGAGGCATAAAACCACAACCTGCGAAGGATCTGACAGCATTTCTCCTGTCTTACAGCGCCTGGAATCCCTGCTGCATGCCTGCAGAGCGAGTGTCGAATTCCTGCGCAGCACCAGCGACCAACTGGAGGCAAAACAATTGCCTGAATCTGCCAAGGTAAAAGGGTGAAATCAGACTGCGACACAGAGTACAAGATTGTGAACTTTTCCCCACTCTCAGATACCAGTTTCTCCCTCACTAACACACAGCCTGTCCCACTCTCAGATACCAGTTCCTCCCTCACTAACACACAGCCTGTCCCACTCTCAGACACCAGCTCCTCCCTCACTAACACACAGCCTGTCCCACTCTCAGATACCAGCTCCTCCCTCACTAACACACAGCCTGTCCCACACTCAGATACCAGCTACTCCCTCACTAACACACAGCCTGTCCCACCCTCAGATACCAGCGCCTCCCTCACTAACACACAGCCTGTCCCACGCTCAGATACCAGCTACTCCCTCACTAACTCACAGCCTGTCCCACTCTCAGATACCAGCTCCACCCTTACTAACACACAGCCTGTCCCACTCTCAGATACCAGCTCCACCATCACTAACACACAGCATGTCCCACCCTCAGATACCAGCTCCTCCCTCACTATCACCCCACCCCAGGCTGATGAAGTGGGCCAACGGAGGGGTGTCTACCGACGCTATCTACTGTGCGCTGTTCGATCAGGTGGCGCCTCAACGTTGAAGGCCGCCCTGTGGAACTCCGTGGCTGCCCTGACCCCTTCCCCTCTGTCTGTTCGGCAGGACGTCTCCGCTCTGATTGAGGAGGACCGGATGTTGATGTGCCGGGTTCTGCGGGATGCCAGGCTGATTGGCCTTCAGCAGGAGGGGGCCGCCATCTTGGTGAAGCTGAGGAGGGAGACCGTCACCATGGGCGGCTCGGAGGACTGCACGTGAGCTCCGCGCTCGGGCTGGGGCCGGTAACTGACCGTCCCGCCCGGGACCCCCCGCCCCCTGCGCTCGGTTTGGGGTGTTCGGTGGTTGTGGGGGCTGTTGGGGGTTTGGGGATTTGGCGGGGTTGAGTTCTCCCTGTCCTGTCGGGGGGCTGGATCCTCGCCCAGGGCCCCCAGCAGCCAGGCGCCTGTCTCTGACCCTCCTTCCGCATCGGAGGTGCCACATCTTCAACCCGCTGGGCCAGGGCTGGCTTTTCACCCCCCCCACCAAACAACGCCGCACCTCACTCCCCCACCCCGGCCCCCCACGACCTACCCTCCACACCCGCCCCCCCCCACCCCCCTTTGACCCCCCCCCCCCTCCATCCCCCCTCCATCCCAAGCCTGAAAGGCCAAAGCTTTATCCCTCTTATTTATGTGCAGTGACCGATCTTGGTGTTTCCCAGGATGGAGAGCATTCCACCCCCACATACCCCCCGTGGCACATGGCAGACATTCCCTCACCCCTCTCTGTCTCTATCACCACCTCTCTCTCTATCTCTATATCTCTCCATATCTGTATCTCTCTATCTCTCTCTCTGTCTCTCTCTCTGTCTCTCTCTCTATGTCTTTCTCTGTTTCTCTCTCTGTCTCTCTCTATCTCTCTCTCTGTCTCTCTCTCTCTATGTCTCTATCTCTATATCTCCATCTCTCTCTCTCTCTATCTCTCTCTCTGTCTCTCTCTGTCTCTCTCTATCTCTCTCTCTGTCTCTCTCTCTCTATGTCTCTATCTCTATATCTCCATCTCTCTCTCTCTCTATCTCTCTCTCTGTCTCTCTCTCTATGTCTTTCTCTGTTTCTCTCTCTGTCTCTCTCTCTCTATCTCTATATCTCTCTCTGTATTTCTCGATCTCTGTACCTCTATCTCTCTCTTTACCTCTATCTCCATCTCTCCATCTCTCTATCTCTCTATCTCTCAATCTCTATATCTCTATCTCTTTATTGCTCTCTATCCCTCTCTCTCTATTCTCTCTCCCGCTCTTTCTCTCGCTCTCTCTCTTGGGGTCTCTGTCTCTCTCTCTCGCTCTCTCGCACTCTCCCTCACTCTCTCTCTCGCACTCTCTCCCTCGCTCTCTATCATGTTCTCGCTCTCTCGCGCTCTCCCTCACTCTCTCTTTTGCTCTCTCTCTCACTCTCTCTCCCTCGCTCTCTCTCCCTCTCTCGCTCTCGCTCTCTCTCTCTCTCGCTCTCGCTCTCTCGCTCTCTCTCTCACTCTCTCTCACACGCTCTCTCTAGCGCACTCTCACCTCTCACACTCTCTCTCGCACTGTCCCTCGCGCTCTCCCTCTTTCTCTCTCGTGCTCTGTCTCTCACGCTCTCCCTCTTTCTCTCTCGTGCTCTGTCTCTCACGCTCTCCCTCTCTCATGCTCTCCCTCTCTCCCTCGCACTCCCTCCCTCGCCCTTCCTCCCTCGCCCTCCCTCCCTCGCCCTCCCTCCCTCGCCCTCCCTCCCTCGCCCCCTCTCCCTCGCCCTCCCTCCCTCGCCCCCTCTCCCTCGCCCCCTCTCCCTCACCCCCTCTCCCTCACCCTCCCTCCCTCACCCTCCCTCGCCCCCTCA
>NW_027598420.1:2500-42500 GCF_964194155.1 Cetorhinus maximus | reverse complement strand
CCCAGCATTTATTGCCCTTCCCTAATTGCCCCTCGAGAAGGTGGCGGTGAGCTGCCCTACTAAAAAACCGCTGCAGTCCATGGGGTGACCACACATCCCTGCAAATCTGT
The DNA here is from genome assembly GCF_964194155.1 of Cetorhinus maximus. Lineage (NCBI taxonomy): Eukaryota > Metazoa > Chordata > Chondrichthyes > Lamniformes > Cetorhinidae > Cetorhinus > Cetorhinus maximus. The sequence goes on along the minus strand of NW_027598420.1, from coordinate 42,390 downwards.
GGCAGGAGTGAGGCCACTCGGCCCCTCCAGCTCCGCTCTGCTATTCAATAAGACCACGGCTGACCTGACCGTCACCTCAGCCCGACATTCCCACCTCCCCCCGATAACCTCTCACCTTGTTAAGCCAGAATCCATCCCGCTCGGCCTCAAAAAATATCCCAAGACTCGGCTTCCATCGCCTTTTGAGGGAGAGAGGTCCAAACACTCTCCACCCTCCGAGAGACAAAAAACAATCTCCTCACCTCTGTTTCAACGGGTCGATCGCTTGTTATTAAAGAGTGGACCCCCTGGTTCTAGATTCTCCCACAAGAGGGAACACCCTCTCCACATCCACCCTGTCCAAGACCCCCTCAGGACCTTATATGTTTCCATCAAGCCGCCTCTTAACTCTTCTGGACTCCAGCGGATACGAAGCCAAACTTTCCTCATAAGGACATCTTACAGAAGGGAAAAGGATGTAAAAACTGGGAAATAAGGGGTCTGGTCTGAGGCGGTCTTGTATACCTTAAAATGGAACATCTGTATAAACTGGGAAATAAGAGTAAAGGTCTGATCTAGTCTTTTATTCCTAAAAAGGGAACACCAGTAAATATTGGGAAATAAGGGCACTGGTCTGAACTGGTCTTGTATTCCTTAAAATGGAACATCTGTGTAAACTGGGAAATAAGGGCACTGGTCTGAACTGGTCTTCCTTCTGAACTGGCCAAGCTTGTAGGAACTGTTTCCAAGGCCGCGCTGTTAGGAAGCGAGTTCCAGGACTTTGGATCCCCGACCAGGATTTTTTTCAATTCATTCACTGGCCGTTGGCGTCACTGGCCAGTCCAGCACTTATTGCCCACCCCTAATTACCCTTGTTCAGAGTGGGGCAGTTAAGAGTCAGTCACATTCCCCTGTGAGACTGGAGTCACATGTAGGCCAGACCAGGTAAGGACAGCAGATTCCCTTCCCTAAAGGGCATTGGCGAACCCGATGGTTTACAAACTATCGGCGATGGTTTCTTGGCCATCCAGAATTCTATTGAATTCAAATTTTAATATCCTGCTGTGCTGGGATTTGAGTTGTCCCCAGGGGTTCCAGAGTATTACCCAGGTCTCTGGAATGCCAGTGTCAATACCGCTACGCCACCCTCTAAACACTGTGTTTTTATCTATTAACCTTTCCGATTCTTTCTGGCGAACTAAGTTACCTTATTTCATCAGCCCTGAGTCTCCGATTATCAAGGTTATGGAAATCTTGGCTCCCTAAGTTGTCCGCATTGATATAACTATAACACCTTCCCCATTGTATCCCACTGCCCCCTTGATTTACAGTCCATCCTGCCCCTAACATTTCCGATCAGCTACTGGATTCTAATCTCTGGAGTGCTTGGGCTACCCTCCAAGTGTGCGCCCCATGTTAGCACACTGTCCACCAGTGGAAATCCACTCGGGCTTACCATCATTCGACCTCACGCTCGGAGCCCCAACCCAGTCAGCTGTCCTCATCCCGGCCCTCTCCCTGCCTTTGCAAGTGCAACACTCGTGTGTTTACTTTTGGTTTTGCGTTCATTCGCGGGATGTGCGCGTCGCTGGCTGGGCCCAGCATTAATGGCCCAGCCCTAGTTGACCCTTGAGAAGGTGGTGGGTGAGCTGCCTTCTTGAACTGCTGCAGTCCCCTGTGGTGAAGGTACACCCACAGTGCTGTTAGGGAGGGAGTTCCAGGATTTTGTCTGGAAGGAAGCACTGGAAGGCCCAGGAAGACAGGAGTCACTCTCAATCTGTAAATCCTTCCAACACACGCCAATCGCAAGCGGCAAGAGTGTGGGTGGAATCCTTGTCTACCAGGGAAACCTGGAGCATCCACCATCACCATTCGCTGCTCCAAACTACAATGGATGCGGCCCATCAGCCAACTGAGATCCATTCGTGAACTGTGCACGGCCAATCACAATCCAGGCATGGAAGTCACTTAAAAAAACCAATCGTGAAGGGTTTGAAAGAGCCTTCTGGTCAATGAAGTTCCTCAGAGTGCCATGTACGTAGACCATAAGACCATAAGACACAGGAGCCGAAATTAGGCCATTCGCCCCATCGAGTCTGCTCCGCCATTCAATCATGGCTGATAAGTTTCTCAACCCCATTCTCCTGCCTTCTCCCCGTAACCTTTGATCCCCTTACCAATCAAGAACCTATCTATAACAAAAACAGAATTACCTGGAAAAACTCAGCAAGTCTGGCAGCATCGGCGGAGAAGAAATCAGTTAACGTTTCGAGCCTTCATGGCCCTTCGGCAGAACTGGAGCATAGTTAGAAGAAGGGAGAAATATAAATTGGTTTAAGGTGGGTGGGGGGGGTGGAGAGACACTTTGAGGGTGTGGTGTGATGATTGTGGAGATGAGCAGGTAATCAAAAGATGTCACAGACAAAAGGGTCAAAGAGGTGTTGAAGGTGGTGGTATTTGTCTGAGAAAAGTGCTAATTAAGAATGGAAGACAGGACACTCAAAGTACAGCTCTAGTGGGGGTGGGGTGGACAGACTAACAAGGTTTTAGTTTTAGATTTAAAAATAATGGAAATAGGTGGGGAAAGGAGAATCTATATAAATTATTGAAAAAAAAGCGGGGGGAGGGGGGAGGAAACGGGGTGGGGATGGGGGGAGGGGGAGTTTAAGATCTAAAGTTGTTGAATTCAATATTCAGCCCGGAAGGCTGTAAAGTGCCTAGTCGGAAGATGAGGTGCTGTTCCTCCAGTTTGCGTTGGGCTTCACTGGAACAATGCAGCAAGCCAAGGACAGACATGTGGGCAAGAGAGCAGGGTGGAGTGTTAAAATGGCAAGCGACAGGGAGGTTTGGGTCTTTCTTGCGGACAGACCGCAGGTGTTCTGCAAAGCGGTCGCCCAGTTTGCATTTGGTCTCTCCAATGTAGAGGAGACCGCATTGGGAGCAACGAATGCAGTAGACTAAGTTAGGGGAAATGCAAGTGAAATGCTGCTTCACTTGAAAGGAGTGTTTGGGCCCTTGGACGGTGAGGAGAGAGGAAGTGAAGGGGCAGGTGTTGCACCTTCTGCGTGGGCATGGGGAGGTGCCATAGGTGGGGGTTGAGGAGTAGGGGATGATGGAGGAGTGGACCAGGGTGTCCTGGAGGGAAAAATCCCTACGGAATGCCGCCAGGGGGGGTGAAGGGAAGATGTGTTTGGTGGTGGCATCATGCTGGAGTTGGCGGAAATGGCAGAGGATGATCCTTTGAATGCAGAGGCTGGTGGGGTGATAAGTGAGGACAAGGGGGACCCTATCATGTTTCTGGGAGGGAGGAGAAGGCGTGAGGGCGGATGCGCGGAGATGGGCCGGACATGGTTGAGGGCCCTGTCAACGACCGTGGGTGGAAAACCTCGGTTAAAGAAGAAGGAGGACATGTCAGAGGAACTGTTTTTGAAGGTAGCGTCATCAGAACAGATGCGATGGTGGGAAGGAACTGAGAGAATGGGATGGAGTCCTTACAGGAAGCGGGGTGTGAGGAGCTGTAGTCGAGGTAGCTGTGGGAGTCGGTAGGCTTGTAATGGATATTGGTGGACAGTCTATCATCAGAAATTGAGACAGAGAGGTCAAGGAAGGGAAGAGAAGTGTCAGAGATGGACCATGTGAAAATGATGGAGGGGTGGAGATTGGAAGCAAAATTAATAAATTTTTCCAGGTTCCGACGAGAGCATGAAGCAGCACCGAAGTAATCATTGATGTACCGGAGAAAGAGTTGTGGGAGGGGGCCTGAGTAGGACTGGAACAAGGAATGTTCCACATACCCCATAAAGAGACAGGCATAGCTGGGGCCCATGCGGTTACCCATAGCCACACCTTTTATTTGGAGGAAGTGAGAGGAGTTAAAGGAGAAATTGTTCAGTGTGAGAACAAGTTCAGCCAGACGGAGGAGAGTAGTGGTGGGTGGGGATTGTTCAGGCCTCTGTTCAAGGAAGAAGCTAAGGGCCCTCAGACCATCCTGGTGGGGGATGGAGGTGTAGAGGGATTGGACATCCATGGTGAAGAGGAAGCGGTTGGGGCCAGGGAACTGGAAATTGTTGATGTGACGTAAGGTGTCAGAGGAATCACGGATGTAGGTGGGAAGGGACTGGACAAGGGGAGAGAGAAGGGAGTCAAGATAGTGAGAAATGAGTTCCGTGGGGCAGGAACAGGCTGACACGATCGGTCTGCCAGGACAGTTCTGTTTGTGGATTTTGGGTAGGAGGTAGAAGCGGGCCGTCCGAGGTTGGGCGACTATCAGGTTGGAAGCTGTGGGAGGAAGATCTCCAGAGGAGATGAGGTCAGTGACAGTCCTGGAAACAATGGCTTGATGTTCCCCGGTGGGGTCATGGTCCAGGGGGAGAGGTAGGAGCAAGCGTCTGCGAGTTGACTCTCAGCCTCCGCGAGCGAGTCAAAAACCCTTAATGTAATTGGCTTCGAAAACCCTTCACCTTGTAATCGGCAAGACTTTAACTTCGCAGACAATTAACTCGTCGTCTTCTCTGTTTTGTGTTTCCCATCACTCAAGGACCGGGGGCTCCCAGAAGCGCACCTTGAAAATCGACTACATCCCTTACATGGACTCGATGGCGGAGCAGATCGGAGCCAAACTGGGCATCAAGCGCCTCTTCCTCGCCGACCCACGCCTGGCGTATCAGATCTTCTTCGGCCCGTGCTCGCCCTATCAGTTTCGCCTGGTGGGACCCGGAAAGTGGGAGGGGGCCCGACGGACCATCCTGACCCAGTGGGACCGCGCCATGAAGCCGACTAAAACGCACACTCTGGCCGGCCGTCAGGAGGACGCCACTCTGACGCTGCTGCTGAAAGCCATGGCACTGCTGGTGCTCCTCTGTGCGGTGTTCTTCTACCTATAAATGCTTTTGGGGCGGGGTAAGGGGGGCTGTCGTGTGGCTGCTGAATTTCCTCTTCCTTCTCCAGTGTGGGTATCAATTCGGCCCGGAAGATGGGTGGGTAGGTGGGAAATCAGGCAGATAGTGTCGTTTCATTACGGCAAGGTAATGAGAAAACAACCCATCTGCTCGAATTATTAGCATAGGCGTTCGTCGGATTCCCGAATTAATCATTGCAAATTCAGCTTAACCACTGGCAAAGCCAGCGATACTGCATTTTCCACCTGTTACCCGTCCTCCTCGGTATTCAGTCCCTAACAAGGCGCTGAAACTGAATGTTCAGAGGGTCGTAAAACCCGACACATCATACGAAAACAGAAACAGAGATACCCGGAAAAACTCAGCAGGTCTGGCAGCATCGGCGGAGAGGGAGCACCGTTGACGTTTCGAGTCCTCATGACCCTTCAACGGAACTAAGTAAAAATAGAAAAGGGGTGAGATATAAGCTGGTTTAAGAGGAGGGGGGTTTGTTGGGACAAGCAGCCGGTGATAGGTGGAGATAACCAAAAGATGTCACAGACAAAAGGACAAAGAGGTGGTGATATTATCTAAAGCAATGTGCTAATTAAGAGTAGAAAGCAGGACAGACAAGGTGCAGATGGCTCTAGTGGGGCTGGGGGGAAATACTAAAAGGGCTAAAAGATAAACAATGGGTGGAAATACATTTAAAAATAACGGAAATAGGTGGGAAAAGGAAAATCTATATAAAAACAAAAAAGGAGGGGGAAGAAACGGAAAGGGGGTGGGGATGGAGGACAGAGTTCAAGATCTAAAATTGTTGATTTTAAAATCCACCGATGCTGCCAGACCTGCTGAGTTTTTTTCCAGATATTTCTGTTTCTGTTTTTGTTCTGGATTTCCAGCGTCTGCAGTTTTTTTTGCTTTTATCGATGCAACCCAGAACAAAAAACAATAAAAACCTGGGATATAAGAGTACTGGCCCGAACTGCTTTTCTTTACCATGAAATGGAACACCGGTAAAAACCGGGAAATGAGGGTGCTTATCATGTTTCCCCCTCCTAAGAATGTCCCTTTTTCAGCAGCACCTCTATATTATATATCTATATTTCAACCAGATTACTTTTTGATATAGCCGCCAGATTTTCAGCCTTGACTTGACTCGATCCTTGATGCAGGTTGTGCGGAGATCTCGGAGAGAGAGATAGTCTCAAGCGTAATTGAGAAAGCAAAATTCTATCGTGCCTCTTTGTTGATGAAATATCAGGCTAATAATCCTTTCGATTCATGTGCACTCAGGCTTGGGGTGTTTCAACATGATAGAGCGGGGGCTTTTAAATATATCAGGGCGTCAGCATTGCTTCATGTAAACGCGAGAGGCGGTGGCGTAGTGGTAATACCACTGAACTTGAAGAGTTCAAATCCCAACCTGATACTTGGGTGAAGTTTAAGTTCAAGCCATGACATTGGGCATGTGAAGCTATTCTCAGCTATCGTTAGCTCTGAAGCTATCATCAATTGCCATGAAAACCCCTGAACTGCCCTTGAACAGATTGGCCCATGAAGTTATAGTGAAGAGTCTCAGCCACGTTATTGTGGGCCTGAAGTCACCTGTTAAAACGTTGCAAGCGTTGGGTCCACTTGCGCCCGTTTTGTGCCAGTGTCGGGACAGATTGGCGCGGGAACGTGTAGGTGCGCCAAGCTGATTCGGTGGGTAGCTTAGGACTCGAGGCTGCTGTGCACTGCTAATCGCTAAAACGGTGGAACCAAATGGGGGTCCCTGGTGTTAGTCCCTGTAAATGGACCGAATATCCGGCGCTCCGCGTAATAGGCTCCGACGCCACCTCTTCTGCCTCACCACACGAGGCGATCTTGTTCAGACCATTCATTGAGCCTTGCTGAAAGAAGACATTGTGTCCAAGGTTTTTGCCTTGAACTCATCAGGACAATAGCAAGAATACCAATCTCAGGGGAAGCAGCACCCTTTATGCTGTGCGAGAATAGAGTGCTGATTGGTTGGCAAGTGGACTCTGGTTAGAGGCGTTGCCGTGCACAATGCACCAGTTATTGGTGGCTGACAGTTAACTTCCAAGCATTGTTTGAAATGTTAACCCGGGCAGCTTGACTCTGGTTGGTCAAGGCGTTGCCCTGAGGAATGAACCAGCGAACGGCTGTCACTTATTTTGTTGAGCTGCAGCAGGCGCAATGTGTGCACCTGTTCTTTCTGTCTGCCCTGTGGATTCATACGGGCAGCCTGCAGTACATGCAAATGCACCCTACTGCAAGCCCGGCTGACTATCGTAAATTGGATGCCAGCAAGATTTGTAGCACGGTGAGGGTAATTTAGCAAGTGTTGTCCAGTCGCAGAATCCCATCTAAGGTGGGACACTGTGTTTTGAGTTTGGCCGGCACAGGGTGCTTGGGTGCAGTCTGTACCTTGCCCATTGCGAACAGCAGAAGGAGCATGCTGTTTGATCCGATATATCAGGGCCCTGACATTGGCATGTTTGCGATTGCCCTGATGAGTGAAAGGCAAAAAGCTTTGACACAATGTTTTTTTCAGCAATACTCAAGCTCTGTGCCACCACACGACAAGCCCATTAATTTCTAACGCCTGTGCATGAATCAGTTTTGGCGAGTGTTCGGGATCCATGGTGGGATCAGTCCAAAATTCCATGCCCGTTGCTGACCGGGGTTGTAAGTTGTGAACTGGTTCACTGAATTCAATGTGTTAACCTGTTTGCCTGAAGTAAGCTGGCTCTATATGTTTGATGGGAATAATCTTTAGTAACTCTGTTCAATGAACCCAACACTTGCCTTTGTAAGCAATGATTATAGTCTTTGCCTGTTAACTGGAATAATGTAATCTTCAAATAAAGCATATCATTGGATTCTGAATGGGCTGTTGTTGCTTTTTTCATAGTGTTGATGTTACATTTTCATTTTAATGCTTTCGTGGGATGTGGGTGTCACTGGCAAGGCCAGCATTTGTTGCCCATCCCTAATTGCCCCTTGACCTGAGTGACTAGTGGCGCCTTGTCAGAGGGCAGTTAAGTGCCAACCACATTACTGGGGGGTTTTGGACTCACAGTGGAACAGGCCAGGCAAGGACTTTAGATTCCCTTCCCAAAAGGGGATTTCAATGTCCTCGTGCATGAATCACAAAAGGTTATTGTGCGGGTACAGCAGTTAATTAGGGGAGTTAATAGAATATTATCACTTATTGAGAGGAGGATTGAATACAAAAGTAGGGAGGTTATGCTTCAGTTATACAGAGAGGTGTCAGCTGTGGCTCAGTTCATGGCACCCTCGCCTTTGAATCAGAGGGTTGTGGGTTCATGTCCCACTCCCGGAAACCAAGAACTGTGATTGTACTCGAAAGAGTTGCAATCTGTGACTGTTGATAACTCGAAAGAGTTTCCTTCTAGTCTTTAAAGGTGTCAGCTGTGGCTCAGTTCATAGCACCCTCGCCTTTGAATCAGAGGGTTGTGGGTTCATGTCCCACTCCCGGAAACCAAGAACTGTGATTGTACTCGAAAGAGTTGCAATCTGTGACTGTTGATAACTCGAAAGAGTTTCAGTTATACAGAGCACTAGTGAGACCACAACTGGAGTATTGTGTCCAATACTGGGCTCCTTATTTAAAGAAAGATGTAAATGCATTAGGAGCAGCTCAGAGAAGGTTTACCAGACTAATACCTGGAATGGGTGGGGTTGTCTTATGAGGAAAGGTTGGACAGGTTAGGCTTGTATCCGCTGGAGTTTGGAAGAGTGAGAGGCGACTTGATTGAAACATACACGATGATGAGGGGTCTTCACAGGGTGGATGCGAAGAGGATGATTCCTCTTGTTGGGGAATCTAGAACTAGGGGGTCACTGTGTAAAAATAAGGGGTTACCGGTTTAAGAGAGAGATGAGGAGAAATGTATTCCCACAGAGGGTCGGGAGGCTTTGGAACAAAGACAGAAAACATTGGAAAAACTCAGCAGGTCCGACAGCAGGAAAAAAAACAAGAGTTAATGTTTCGAGTCCTTATGGCTCCTCTCTCCACAGATGCTGTCAGACCTGCTGAGCTCTTCCAACATTTTTTGGGGTTTTTTTATTTCAGATTTCCAGCATCTGCAGTATTTTGCTTTCATCTTAGTGTATCTTTGGAACTCTCTTCCTCAAAAGGCAATGGAAGCAGAGCCTTTGAATATTATTAAGGCTGAGCGAGATGGATTCTTGATTAAAAAGGGGTTGAAATGTTATGGGGAGGAGGGAGGGAGGAGTGTGGGATTAAGGTTACATTCAGATCGGTCATGACCTTATTGAATGGTGGAGCAGACTCGATGGGCCGAATGGCCTATTTCTGCTCCTATATCATATGTTTTTTTTATGAACCAGATGTTAACATTGGAAGACGGTCACCATTACTGAGACTAGCTTTCATTTTTTTTTTAATTCATTCACGGGATGTGGGCATCGCTGGCTGGGCCCAGCATTTATTGCCCATCCCTAATTGCCCCTTGAGAAGGCGGTGGTGAGCTGCCTTCTTGAATCGATCCAGTCCTTGTGGTGTAGGTACACCCACAGCGCTGTTGTTTGGAAGGGACATCCAGGATTTTGACCCAGCGACAGTGAAGGAACGGCCGATATATTTCCAAGTCAGGATGGCTTTTGGCTTGTAGGGCAAATTCCAGGTGGTGGTGGTGTTCCCATCTACCTGCTGCCCTTGTCCTTCTAGATGGTAGTGGGCGTGGGTTTGGAAGGTGCTGTCGAAGGAGCCTTGGTGAATTCCTGCAGTGCCTCTTGTAGATGGTACACACACTGCTGCTACTGTGCGTCGGTGGTGGAGGGAGTGAATACTTGTGGATGGGGTGCCAATGAAGAGGACTGCTTTGTCCTGGATGGTGCCAAGCTTCTTGAGTGTTGTTGGAGCTGCTCTCCTCCAGGTAAGCGGAGAGTATTCCATCACACCCTTGTCTAGTGCCTTGCAGATGGAGGACAGGCTTTGGGGAGTCAGGAGGTGAGTTACTCGTCATAGGATTCCTAGCTTCTGACCTGCTATTGTAGCCACAGTATTTATATGGTTAGTCCAGTTCAGTTTCTGGTCAATGGTAACCCCCAGGATGTTGACAGTGGGGGATTCAATGATGGTAATGCCATTGAACGTCAAGGGGGCGATGGTTGGATTCTCTCTTGCTGGAGATGGTCATTGCCTGGCACTTGTGTTGTGCGAATGTTACTTGCCACTTGTCAGCCCAAGCCTGGGTGTTCCCCAGGCTTGGTTGCATTTGGACATAGACTGCTTCAGCATCTGAATGCACATGCCACCAGCTACTGTGGTGGGTGTTTGAACCCATGTACCAAGAATATTAGCCTGGGGATGAACAGTCCAGTGAATGAGTACACAGCCACCATATACCCCATAACATGAAAGCATGTACACGCATTAGGAGCAGAAATTCAACGCGTGAGGGGAACATGAAATAAATTGATTCATGGCAGTCAGTGCAACTCGGTTGTAGGGCTCAGCATACAGCAGACCCCCAATAAGATTACAACTACATTGAGATAGTGTCCAGGACGAAATTGTACTCCCACCAAGATTCTGTATTTAAGACCGAGGATAGATAGGTTCTTGATTGGTAAGGGGATCAAAGGTGACGGGGAGAAGGCGGGACAATGGGGTTGAGGAACTTATCAGCCATGATTGAATGGCGGAGCAGACTCGATGGGCCGAATGGCCTAATTCCTGCTCCTATGTCTTATGGTCTTAAATGCTGAGTTATGGCAGAAAAATAAGGTGAGAAGTGTGTTTTTTCCCTCTGGCACCATGATCTGAAGGACCATTTCTTTGTTCCCTCTGGTGTAATATTGTGACGATCATTTCCCTGCAGGACTTGATATCGATAATTCAGAGAGAGAATCGGGAAGCTTCCTCTTAGGGTAATTAGCTGATCATTGGTTTGTAGAACCATAGAACCATAGAACACTACAGCACAGAAAAAAAGGCCATTCGGCCCTTCTAGTCTGTGCCGAAATATCATTCCGCTAGTCCCATTGACCTGCGCCCAGTCCATAACCCTCCAGACCTCTTCCATCCATGTATCTATCCAATTTATCCTTAAAACTTAAGAGTGAGTCCGCATTTACCACGTCAGATGGTAGCTCGTTCCACACTCTCACCACTCTCTGAGTGAAGAAGTTCCCCCTAAACCTTTCCCCTTTCACCCTAAAGCCATGTCCTCTCGTGTTTATCTCTCGTAATCTAAGTGGAAAGAGCCTACTCGCATTTACTCTGTCTATACCCCTCATGTATTGAGTGTTCAGTTCAGCAATAAGATAATAGGCGTGTTGCTGACAAAAAGGACACACATTGTCGAACCTTTTCGCCTTGCACTCATCAGGGATAGATGCAAGAACAGCGAATTTTAAAGTCAACAACAATTTATACCGCACGGGAAAAGGACGCTGATCAATTGGCAAGTCAACTCTGAAAGGGCGAGACATTGCCATGGAGAATGCGTTAGGGGACCATTGTACCCCCATGGTCTAGTGTAGTTTTTATTTTTAATGTGCACCACTAGGGCATGTCCTTTCTGCTTGCACAGGGCGGGTCCTTGTGTCTGACTTTACGCTGCAATGCTCCATCAGGCAGGAACCTGTCCTCTGCAAGCAGAAAGAGCATGCCCAGGCATGGTGCCGTTTCATTTGAATTAAACAAATGTCAGGAGGTCAATAGGTACCTAGTGCATTCTCCAGAGCCAGGCCTCGACCAATCAGGGTCGACTTGGTAACCTTTCAGTGTAAACCGCTGCTCCCTTTTGAAGCTTGCATCCGACCTGATGAGTCCAAGACAAAAAAGATTCGACAGCAATGCTCAATCTCTGTAAAATAACGTGCCCTTTAGTTACTGTCAAAGATCCTTATGCTCTTCGTTGTGTCTCTCCATTTACCTATTCCTCAACACCGCTGGCAGACATGGGAAGGCAGCAGGAAACTGGTGGAGGCAATTGATCTGGTGACCTAATCAATTCCCTTCCTGTAACCAGGGACCACGTCGGTCCAAGGCTTGACTGAGCCTTTCGATCAGATTCGTACCCAGTATCTGAGTGTTGCCAGCAAGACCAGCATTTGTTATGCTGTTCACACCCGGTTAAATCCCTACGCCGAACTCTCTTGGTCTTAAGAAAGTGTCAGTACGGTCTTGTTAAATGCAGAGTGTTTGTTGCTGTAACGTGCCCCTGTGCAGATGGGCCACAGCCTTTAAATGTCTTGTCTAAGGGCTCGAGCGTCGCATCAGTACTCATGGGGGATTAACTAATGGCTGGCTCAGAGTAAATATTTTATTAGTAGGGCTTCAAAAGTGAGCAGATCGGACCACAATTCCAGATCAGGTGCCTCCGAAATGCACAATGGACAAATGAACTCTTTCACCCTATGCTCCATTGGTCCTCCTCAGTCCGATGCTGAGACAGTCCAGAGTGAACACGAGCAACACGAAGCATCTAATGAGGTTTTTTTTCAATTTTGGCACCTCCGTAAGTTAACCCTCCACCGTGACAAAAGGGATGAAGTCTTATTCTGGTTGTCCCGGCTGAACTTCGGTGTCGCGGTGTGGCCTGAGAACTCGTGGCGCATTGGGTAGCATTCCTACCTCTGGGCCACAAGCTCACTTCAGGATTTGACGGACGGGTAAGTGAACGGGAATGAAATGCTGCACCAAGTTGGACATCAAAGAAATGGAGCAGTGTCGATTTCCGCTAGGAGGAAGGACACTGTGACCACAGCACGCGACCACCCAGCGACTACGGTGCATTTGCAAAGCCACCAGGCTGTTACTCTAGAAGGCCCAAGCTAATGCTGTTGGGACAGGGATTCAACTCCTGCCACATCCAATTAGTTAGCAAATCTGCAATTATAAGCTACAAAGTAATCACTGGCTGCTGTTAAAAAACACACGTAGTTCACTAATCCCCTGTTGGGATCAAATATCCTGTATTTACCTGGTATGGCTTACTGCAGCTGTACTAGGCCTTGGTGAGACCACACCTGGAGTATTGGGTGCAGTTTTGGTCTCCTTACCTTGCCATAGACGGAGGGCAGTGAATATTCGCCAGACTGATTCCTGGGATGGTAGGATTGTCGTTTGAGGAGAGACTAGGCCGACTAGGCCCGTGTTCACTGGAGTTTAGAAGAGTGAGAGGGGATCTCAGTGAAACATAACAAATTGTGACAGGGCTGGACAGACCGGATGCAAGGATCACATTCCCTCTGGCTGGGGGTGGAGTATATAGATCAAGGGGTCACAGTCTCAGGATACAGGGTAGGCCATTGAGGACTGAGATGAGGAGAAACCTCTTCACTCAGAGAGCGGTGAACCTGTGGAATTCTCTACCACAGAAGGCTGTGGAGGACAAGTCATTGAATGTATTTAAGAAGAAAATAGGTAGATATCTGGACTCTAAAGGTGTCAAGGGGTATGGGGAGAGAGCGGGAGTGCGGCGTCGAGATAGAGGGTCAGCCATGATCATGTTGAAATGGGGAGCAAGTCCGAATAACCTGCTCTTGCTCCTATTTCCTATGTTTCTATGTATGTCTTGATGTTCTGTGCTTGTTTTGATGAAGTAGCTATATTGAGCTCATTCTTGGCCTTTTTAATATTGTTGTGCATTGTTTAATCAATCCAAAATGTCAATTGGTAGGTATGCTTTCTAATTGTCCTGTCCTGTTGTTGTTTCTGTACACGATATTAAGAAAATTAAAGGATTGTGGCCCCATAAATCGAATTTCATCCTCATCGTATTCAAGGGTCCAAAGCCCGAACCTAAGACCTGTCATTATTGTAAATTAATTGTTGATTACAGGACATTGGCACGGAAATTGCTGCACAATAAGCTGAATTAAGAGGAAGTTGGTGGTGAATTAAGTGGAGGCGATAGTGGTGATCTTTCAGGAATCACTGGAGTCAGGGAGGGTCCCAGAGGACTGGAAAATCGCTAATGTAACCCCCCCTGTTTAAGGAGGGAGTGAGGCAAAAGACGGGAAATTACAGGCCGATTAGCCTGACCTCGGTGGTTGGTAAGATTTTAGAGTCCATTATTAAGGATGAGATTTCAGAATACTTGGAATTGCATGGTAAAATCGGGCAAAGTCAGCATGGTTTCATCAAGGGGAAGTCATGCCTGACAAATCTGTTAGAATTCTTTGAGTAGGTTAGACAAAGGAGAGCCAATGGATGTTATCTACTTGGACTTCCAGAAGGCCTTTGACAAGGTGCCGCACAGGAGGCTGCTCAGTAAGATAAGAGCCCATGGTGTTAGAGGCAAGGTACTAGCATGGATAGAAGATTGGCTGTCTGGCAGGAGGCAGAGAGTGGGGATAAGGGGGTCCTTCTCAGGATGGCGGCCGGTGACTAGTGGAGTTCCGCAGGGGTCAGTGTTGGGACCACAACTTTTCACTTTATACATTAATATTCTAGATGAAGGAACTGAGGGCATCCTGGCTAAGTTTGCAGATGATACAAAGATAGGTGGAGGGACAGGTAGTATTGAGGAGGCGGGGAGGCTGCAGAAGGATTTGGACAGGTTAGGAGAATGGGCAAAGAAGTGGCAGATGGAATATAACGTGGGGAAGTGTGAGGTCATGCACTTTGGTAGGAAGAATAGAGGCATAGACTATTTTCTAAATGGGGAGAGAATTCAGAAATCTGGAGTGCAAAGGGATTTGGGGGTCCTGGTCCAGGATTCTCTTAAGATTAACTTACAGGTTGAGTCGGTAGTTAGGAAGGCAATTGCAATGTTGGCATTTATTTCGAGAGGACTAGAATATAAAAGCAGGGATGTGCTGCTGAGGCTTTATAAGGCTCTGGTCAGACCACATTTAGAATATTGTGAGCAGTTTTGGGCCCCGTATCTCAGGAAGGATGTTCTGTCCCTGGAGAGGGTCCAGAGGAGGTTCATGAGAACGATCCCAGGAATGAAAGGCTTAACATATGAGGAACATTTGAGGATTCTGGGTCTATACTCGATGGAGTTTAAATGGATGAGGGGGGGATCTGATTGAAACTTACAGAATACTGAAAGGCCTGGATAGAGTGGACGCGGGGAAGATGTTTCCATTAGTAGGAGAGACTAGGACCCAAGGGCACAGCCTCAGAATAAAGGGAAGACCTTTTAGAACAGGGATGAAGAGAAACTTCTTTAGCCAGAGAGTGGTGAATCTATGGAATTCATTGCCACAGAAAGCTGTGGAGGCCAGGTCATTGAGTGTATTTAAGACCGAGATAGATAGGTTCTTGATTGGTAAGGGGGTCAGAGGTTACGGGGAGAAGGCGGGAGAATGAGGTTGAGAAACTTATCAGCCCTGATTGAATGGCGGGGCAGACTCGATGGGCCGAATGGCCTAATTTCTGCTCCTGTGTCTTATGGTCTTATAGGAAGACAGGGTGAGTGTAGATATTTATTTCAATCATGGGATGTGGGCGTTGCTGGCTAGGCCAGGATTTATTGCCGATCCCTAGTTTCCCTTTGAGAAGGTGATGGGTGAGCTGCCTTTTAAACCGCTGCAGTCCCAGTGGTGTAGGTACACCCACAGTGCTGTTAGGGAGGGAGTTCCAGGATTTTCTCCATGTGGTGTAGGTACACCCACAGTGCTGTTAGGGAGGGAGTTCCAGGATTTTGTCACTGTGGTGTAGGTACACCCACAGTGCTGTTAGGGAGGGAGTTCCTGAATTTTGACCCAGCGACAGTGAAGGAACGGCCGATATTTTTCCAAGTCAGGATGGTGAGTGGCTTGGAGGGGAACTTTCAAGTTGTGGTTTTCCTTTGTTTCTGCTGCCCTTGTCCTTCTAGATGGCAGTGGTTGTGGGTTTGGAAGGTGCTGTCGAGGGAGCCTTGGTGAGTTCCTGCAGTATGTCTTGTAGATGGTACACACGCTGCTGCTACTGTGCGTCGGTGGTGGAGGGAGTGAATGTTTGTGGATGTGGTACCGATTAAGCAGGGCTGCTTTGTCCCGGACGGTGTCGAGCTTCTCGAGTATTGTGGGAGCTGCACTCATCCAGGCAAGTGGGGAGTATCCCATCACACTCCTGAACTTGTGCCTCGTCGACACAGGAATAGCTTTTTACTTTCATTTCGATTCTTTTATGGGATCTCTGGGCATCGTTGGCAAAGTGGGCATTTGTGGGGCTCTCACTGATTTCACGTGGAAGGAACATTTCAGAGGGCAGTTAAGGGTCAACCACATTGATGAGGATCTCGAGTCACATATCGGCCAGACCGGGACAGGCCGGAAGGTTTCCTTCCCGAAAGGGCTTATACTAGATTATTTTTTTTTTAATTATAGTAATAATGCTATGGTCACCACTAGTGACACGGGCTTTATTTTTGCATTGTATTAACTGAAGTTCAATTCAGGCGGAGTGGGTGGGTTTTGAACCCTTGCCTCCCCGGAGAGCTAGCCTGGTCTACGCCACCAGCCGCCTGACCCACGCCACCAGCCGCCTGACCCATGGAGCGATGAGGCAAAGAGAGGGTTGGATAATGATGATGGAGCATTCAATGTTTTTGGCGAGGAGTTGGTGGGGGTGTTGTCCTGAGGCAGTCCAGGGGTTTGCCCACAGGGAAAGCGGGGTGCACAATCGTGGTAGGTGATAAAACCTCAGGAGTGGAGTCTTATATCAGTTGAAAGATTGCGGGGTTGGATGTTGGCGTTTTGTCGCGCCTGCAGCAGCCCAGCCTCAGTAGTCCAGACCACGGCGGCTCAGCTCTTATCTAAAAGCACACCGAGCTCATCAACTGCCCTGCGTTGGCATTCTCTCATCTACGTGTTATGCTGGGCAAGCAGCAAGCCCCCCCTTTAGGTGGGAGGTGTGGGGCGGGAGAGGGGGGACAACCTCACCTTTTGTTGATGGCTGTGAAGGGCAGCCCACCAGGTCCTGCCACGCGCTGCCAAGTGACCTTGCCGCCTGTTGCCAAGCTGCCGCAGTGCACCCTGGCCTACAGGAGGTGTCGCCATTTCCTTCCGTCGCCAACCGTCCACTCCCAGCGCCCCCCAGCCACAATAACGGGGGCAACGACTGGGAGGAGGGTAGGGGGCGAGTTGGTGGGAAGCCCGGCTTCTCAGCATCGTTGGTAACCATAACACGAAAGGGCATCAAAGAAGGACAACGATGGCCAGAAGAATCCACAAGACCATCCCCTCCGGGACACCCTGCTGCCCTCCATCATCACCCCCCCAACACCCGATCTCCTTCCCACGGCACCTTCCCATGCAATCGCAGAAGGTGCAACATCTTCTCCCTCCTCACCGTCCAAGAGTCCAAACACGCTTCACTTGCACCTCCTTGAAATTGGTCCACTGCATCCACAGCTCCCAATGTGGCCTCCTCTACATTGGAGAGACCAAACGCAGGCTGGGTGACCCGCTTTGCTGAACACCTTCGGTCTGTCCGCTAGCATGACCCCGACCTCCCTGTCGCTGGCCATTTCAACACTCCCACCCTGCCCTCATGCCCACATGTCCGTCCTTGGCCTGCTGCATTGTTCCAGTGAAGCCCAACGCAAACTGGAGGAACAGCACCTCATCTTCCGACTAGGCACTTTACAGCCTCCCGGCCTTAACATTGAGTTCAACAACTACAGATCATGAACTCTCTCCCCCATCCCCACCCCCTTTCCGATCGCCCCCTTTTTCAATATTCATATTTCAATTTTTATTCTTTCATTTTTTAATTTCTATTTTTTACCCACTTATTTTTATTTATTTTCATTTTATTCATTGTTTCTTCCCAACCTTTTATCCTATTTTCAATATGTTTTCCCACCACTGTCCCCTCCCCCCACTCTACCCCCACTCTACCCCCACAAGGGCCACCTACCACCTCTTCATGTTGCTCTTTCCAGAGTCCTTACCCTTCCCCTGTTATTATCACACTCTGCTCTCTGACCTTAACGCCGCCATTAGCACCTCCTTTAGCCATTACCGCTATCCTTAACACCCTCTTTGTCCTTTAGCCCATGACACCTTTGTCAACATCTCCTCGGCCTCCACTTCTATCCAGCTTCACCTGCTCCAGCCCCCTGAAACAGTGGGGAGAATTTTCTCCCCGTTGAGGGGGGGCGGCTGGTTGGGTGGGAGTGGGCGTGAGCAGCCCATGGCCACCCGCGATTGGCTGCGCGCCGCCATTTTGCCTGGGCGCGCCAAACAAGGCCCAACCGAGCCTGAGGTGGGCCTGGAAGTGCGGAGGGGAGATTCGGGGCCCGCGCTCTTTCAGGACTGCCCCGGAAATAGTGCGGCAACCTCCCTGAGGCACGGAGCTGCCTCAATGGGTGGGTGGGGGGGGAGGGGGGTGACTTTGATTTTGAAAACTTTGAATAAAGGGAAACGATATTTAAGACACGTCCCCTCAGGTGACAGTGTCGCATGAGCTGAGACATGTCTATTAGAACCATAGAACACAACAGCGCAGAAAAATAGGCCATTCGGCCCTTCTAGCCTGTGCCGAAATATTATTCCGCTAGTTCGTTTTACCGTAAAGTCTTTATTAATGTTTTAAAACCTGCATGAAACCCCTTCCCGTCCGTGGATGAGGTTTGGTGATAAGTGCAAAAGCCAACTAGTCTCTTTGCCTGCCCGCCAACCTTAAGGCTGGACGGGCAGCTCAGTTAATTGTTTTAATTGGTACCCAAATGGCCTGAATGGGCCTTTGACAGTTCGGTGGGTGAGGGTGCAGGCCTCATAGCAACAACAGAAATACCTGGAAAAACTCAGCAGGTCTGGCAGCATCGGCGGAGAAGAGCACAGTTGACCTTTCGAGTCCTCATGACCCTTCAACAGAACTAAGTAAAAATAGGAAAGGGGTGAAATATAAGCTGGTTTAAGGTGGGGGGGGAGGTGTTGTTAGGACAAGCAGCCAGTGATAGGTGGAGATAACCAAAAGATGTCACAGACCAAAGGACAAAGAGGTGTTGAAGGTGGTGATATTATCTAAAGGAATGTGCTAATTAAGAGTAGAAAGGACAGACAAGGTACAGATAGCTCTAGTGGGGGTGGGGTGAAATAATACTGAAAGGGCATAAAAGGTAGAGATAAACGATGGGTGGAATATATTAAAAATAATAGAAATAGGTGGGAAAAGAAAAATCTATATAAATTATTGGGAAAAAACAAAAAGGAGGGGGAAGAAACGGAAAGGGGGTGGGGATGGAGGAGATCTAAAATTGTTGAACTCAGTATAGAGGAAACCGCATTGGGAGCAACGAATGCAGTAGACTAAGTTGAGGGAAATGCAAGTGAAATGCTGCTTCACTTGAAAGGAATGTTTGGGCCCTTGGACGGTGAGGAGGGGGGAAGTGAAGGGGCAGGTGTTGCATCTTCTGCGTGGGCATGGGGAGGTGCCATGGGAGGGGGTTGAGGTGTAGAGGGTGATGGAGGAGTGGACCAGGGTGTCACGGAGGGAACGATCCCTATGGAATGCCGCTGGGGTGGGGTGAAGGGAAGATGTGTTTGGTGGTGGCATCATGCTGGAGTTGGCGGAAATGGCAGAGGATGATCCTTTGAATGCGGAGGTTGGTGGGGTGATAAGTGAGGACAAGGGGGACCCTATCATGTTTCTGGGAGGGAGGAGAATGCACGGGAGATGGGCCGGACACGGTTGAGGGCCCTGTCAACGACCGTGGGTGGAAAACGGTAGTTTCAGAGGTCAGTGCGCCAGACAACAACTGTACCACCCTTGTCAGCGGGTTTGATGACAATGTTGGGGTTGGACCTGAGAGAACGGAGTGCAGTGAGTTCAGAGAGAGACAGGTTAGAGTGGGTGAGAGGAGCAGAGAAATTCAGACGACTAATGTCACGCCAACAGTTCTCAATGAAAAGATCAAGAGAAGGTAAGAATCCAGAGGGAGGGGTCCAGGTGGAGGGAGAATATTGGAGGTGGGTAAAAGGATCCGTTGATCGGGGAGAGGACTCCTGCCCAAAGAAGTGAGCACGGAGACGAAGACGGCGGAAGAAGAGTTCAGCATCATGCCGAGCCCGAAATTCATTGAGATGAGGGCGTAAGGGTATGAAACTAAGTCCTTTGCTGAGCACTGAACGTTCAGCGTCGGAGAGGGGAAGGTCAGGGGGTATGGTGGATACGCGGCTGGGGCTGGGATTGGAAGATGGGGGTGGGGACGGAGGGACAAGCAAGGGTGGAGGGTCCCAGATGGGTGTTGGTGTCGATGAGTTGTTGGAGCTTGCGTTCCTTGGCACTTGAGAGAAAGGGAAAAAGTTCCTTGTTGAGGCGTCGGATGAGGCGAAGAATAAAGTGAAACTGGGGGCACGGGCAGCTTTGGAAAAGGGGCGCGGCGGAGCTGCTGGAGGGAGAGGTCGAGTGTGTTCACGTGGCGGCGCATGGCACTGAGTGTGGATCTCAGAATGCGACGGGAACAGCAGCCCGAGGAGCGTCGTGTGTCCCGGAGATACCCGTGATCCTGGGGTGGGTTCGAAACATGAGGGATGGAACCTCAGCTGAAATCCAGGTGGGGTGAGTCGGAGACGGAGACAGTCACTGAGAAAGGAGATATGGTCATGGGGCACCACGGGTAGCAATGCCAGTAATTGTGGGCTCTCGCCTGTGGAGACAACGCTGCAGTTAAATGTCGACCCAGATGGGAAATAGGAGTGGGTTTTTTTTTTTGGCTTCCAAGTGTTAACCTTATCCATAGACGTATAGCGAGCATTTTATGAGCAGGTAGAGCGGTCAATCGCTGAATGTAAGTCTTGATTCATTCCAAGCAGTTGTGAGCCAGAAGGCTAATCTCTTATCTATCGAATCTACCTCTTAGTTCTGTTGAAGGGTCACGAGGACTCGAAACGTCAACTAGTGCCCCTCTCCGCCGATGCTGCCAGACCTGCTGAGTTTTTTCCCAGGTGTTTCTGTTTCCCTTTCAATTTGATGATGGTCCATCTCTTCCTCGATGTCACATTTACACCCTGGGTCCATACCCCTTGACCCTATTGCCTAATAGGAAAAAGACCTTTCCGGCCTCAGTCTCAAAAGCTTCGATTCACCCAGCAAGCCTTTCCGTGTTCCTAAACAATGATCGCTCACTTCCCTAGGCTCATGTGATCCTCAGTGTGAGTGAATTCTAACCGGGACTAAAGGCGGGAGGACAGAAGTAGAAATGTGCAATGAGCTCCCTTGGGAAGGAGAAACGGAAGAGCATTTCACGTTAAACGGAAAATACTCGCAGTGTTAAAGTAAGGCGATTTGCAATTCTTCGGCAGAAGAGGCCTGCATTCATATAGCGCCTTTGGCGACCTTAGGGCGGCCAAAGTGCTTCAAAAACCAATGAAAAGAAGTCGCCAAAGACGGATTGTGGCAGCCAACAGAGGTTTTTTTAAAAATTCATGTACAGGATGTGGGTGTCGCTGACTAGGTCGCATGTATTCCACATCTCTATTTACCCCTTGAGAGGGTGGGGGGTGAGCTGCCTTCTTGAACTGCTGCAGCCCAGGTGGTGTAGGTACACCCACGGCACTGTTAGAGAGGGAGTTCCAGGATTTTGTCCCTGTGGTGTAGGTACACCCACAGTGCTGTTAGGGAGGGAGTTCCAGGATTTTGTCCGTGTGGTGTATGTACACCCACAGTGCTGTTAGGGAGGGAGTTCCAGGATTTTGTCCGTGTGGTGTATGTACACCCACAGTGCTGTTAGGGAGGGAGTTCCAGGATTTTGTCCCTGTGGTGTAGGTACACCCACAGCACTGCTAGGGAGGGAGTTCCTGGATTTTGACCCAGCGACAGTGAAGGAACGGCCGGTACATTTCCAAGTCGGGGTGGTGAGTGGCTTGGAGGGGAAATTTCAAGTTGTGGTTTTCCTGTGTGTCTGCTGCCCTTGTCCTTCTAGATGGTAGTGGTTGTGGGTTTGGAAGGTGCTGTCTAAGGAGCCTTGGTGAGTTCCTGCAGTGCATTTGTAGATGGTACACACACTGCTGCTACTGTCCGTCGGTGGTGGGGGGAGTGAATGTTTGTGGATGTGGTGCCAATCAAGCGGGGCTGCTTTGTCCTGGACGGTGTCGAGCTTCTTGAGTGTTGTGGGAGCTGCACTCATCCAGGCAAGTGGGGAGTATTCCATCACACTCCTGACTTGTGCCTTGTAGATGGTGAAGGGTCAAGAGGTGGGTAACTCTCTGTAGGATTCCCAGCCTCTGACCTGCTCTTGTAACCACAGTATTTATATGGCTGGTCCAGTTAAGTTTCTGGTCAATGGTAACCCCCAGGATGTTGCTAGTGGAGGATTCAGTGATGGTAATGCCATTGAACGTCAAGGGGTGATGTTTGGAATCTCACTTGTTGGAGATGGTCATTGCCTGTCACTTGTGTGGTGCGAATGCTACTTGCCACTTGTCTGCCCAAGCCTGGAAAGTGTCCAGGTCTTGCTGCATTTGGACATGGACTGCGTCAGTATCTGAGGAGTCGCGAATGGTGCTGAACATTGTGCAGTCATCAGCGAACATCCCCACTTCTGACCTTAGGATCGAAGGAAGGTCATTGATGAAGCAGCTGAAGATGGCTGGGCCGAGGACAGGACCCTGAGGAACTCCTGCACTGATGTCCCGGAGCTGAGAGGATTGACCTCCAACAACCACAACCATCTTCCTTTGTGCTAGGTATGACTCCAACCAGCAGAGAGTTTTCCCCCTGATTCCCATGGACTCCAGTTTTGCTGGGGCTCCTTGATGCCACTCGGTCAAATGCTGCCTTGGTGTCAAGGGCAGTCACTCTCACCTCACCTCGGGCGCTCAGCTCTTTTGTCCATGTTTAAACCAAGAGTGTAACACATCAATGGTGGACATCATGATGCCTCTGTGTGACCAGATAATTATTTGCAATGTTATTGGTTGAAGGGTAATTTCACCTAAATATGAATTTATGAATATCCCTCACACTTGAGAAACGTTTGAGGACTCTGGGTCTATACTCGATGGGGTTTAGAAGGATGAGGGGGGGATCAGATTGAAACTTACAGAATACTGAAAGGCCTGGATAGAGTGGGACGCGGGGAAGATGTTTCCATGAGTAGGAGAGACTAGGACCCGAGGGCACAGCCTCAGAGTAAAGGGAAGACCTTTTAGAACAGAGATGAGGAGAAACTTCTTTAGCCAGAGAGTGGTGAATCTATGGAATTCATTGCCACAGAAGGCTGTGGAGGCCAGGTCATTGAGTGTATTTAAGACCGAGATAGATAGGTTCTTGATTGGTAAGGGGGTCAAAAGTTAGGGGGAGAAGGCGGGAGAATGGGGTTGAGAAACTTATCAGCCATGATTGAATGGCGGAGCAGAATCGATGGGCCGAATGGCCTAATTTCTGCTCCTGTGTCTTATGGTCTTATCAGTTATTTTCACCTCGGAGAGTAGAAGGGCCTCACCGATAACTATTTAGACGTTAGAGCAAACATTTGGACATTGAAACCCGTGTTGCACGGAGTAATATTTCTACAGATGTGCACTACAAATCTGTGTTGAGCTGTCACGTTTTGCACGGGACAAATTTGGAATCAGGCCGTTGGTTGCAAAATGACACTTGGGCGGAGACACAGAGTGGGTGCAATCGACGTGTTTATTCCCAATGAAGCCAGCGGTTTGGAACTTCGGATGGGCCGCAGATGTGATTCGTCAGCTGCGCCCAAATAAAACTCTGCCGCCAGATGTCTTTAACCAGCGCCAGTCCCGCTAGTCATAGAAGCAGCTAGGCTAATTTCGGTTGGTTATACTAATTTTGCAATACCATGTTCTTTTGTCAGACATTTTTCTTGCGTTGACCGGGATCAAAGTTTGGCTTTTTCAGTCTTCGCGTCCAACAGACTGGGGGTAAAAACATTAACCTTGGGCCTGATCGCGAGAGGATCCCAAGTTGCAGCGGGCGCTTGTTACACGAGCGGCCAACGGCCATTCCAATTGGCGACCTCTAAATCTACATCTGGGCAGCGAGTATAACTGAAGGCCAGAGGGATACTGCTCTGCCGCACAGAACAAATTCTACCCCCAACCCTTCCCCCCACCCCCCCACCTCCCACCAGCCCCCAATATCTTCACGGGTCATCCAAATACAGTACGTAAAAATAGTGTCCATTTAAAAAGGAGTATCATCATCGATAGCTTCGATATGTGTCACGTCGTCGAGAAGTCTTTCTCGCACGTAAATCCTGTATTCTGTGGGCGGGAGAAAGATCGTGTTAATAGAGTTGTAGACAGAGTTGTTTAGAAACATAGGAAATGGAAGGCAGGAGTGGGTCATTCGGCCCTTTGAGTCTGCTCCGCCCTTCAATAAGATCATGACTCATCCCCTATCTCAACGTCATCATTCCGTTCTCTCCCCACACCCCTTGACACCTTCGGAGTCCAGAAATCTATCTATTTCCTTCTTAAATATATTCAGCGTCTCGGCCTCCACAGCCTCCTGTGGTGGAGAATGGCACAGGTTCACTACCCTCTGAGTGAAGAAGTTTCTCCTCATCTCAGTCCTAAATGGTCTCCCCCAATATCCTGAGTTTGTAACCCCTCCTTCTAGAATACACACCCCCTCCCAACCCACTCAAGAGGAAATATCATCCCTGCATCCAGTCTGTCTAGCCCTGTCAGAATGTTATATGTTTCAATGAGATCTCCTCTCATTCTTCTAAGCTCCAGTGAATAAAGGCCTAGTCTTCAAACACAACGTACAAAGAATTATAGCCAGTTTGATTAAAACATAACATGAAATAAAAACATTTTTCAAAAACTCATTTTAGGTGGATGTAACCATCGTTGACCATCCAGGGTTTTGACCCAGCCGACAGTGAAGGAACGGCCGATATATTCCCAAGCCGGGATGGTGAGTGACTCGGAGGGGAACTTCCAGGTGGTGGTGTTCCCCATGTGTCTGCTGCCCATGCCCTTCTAGGCGGTAGAGTTGACGGGTGTATTTTTTTTTTGGAACTTTCGTGGGATGTAGACATCGTTGGCACGGCCAGAAAGTGTTGCCAGTCTCTAATTGCCCAACCTTGCTAGGGCGCTTCAGAGGGCAGTTAAGAGTCGACCACATCCCTGTGTGTCTGGAGTCACATGTAGGCAAAGACGCCAGACTTCCTTCCCTAAAGGACATCGATGAACCAGGTGGGATTTCCCGGCAATCGACGACAGTTTCATGCCAAGCTTTATCTTCCTGATTTGTTAACCGAACTAAAATTCAACCAGCGTCTGTGACGGGATTTGATCCGATTCCCCAGAGCGTTGCCCTGGGTCTCTGCGTTGCTAGTGCCACCACCACAGTACACCAGCTCCCCTAGGAGGTGCTGTCGAAGGGGCCTTGGTGAGTCACTGCAGTGAACAAAGAACAAAGAAAAGTACAGCACAGGAACAGGCCCTTCGGCCCTGCAAGCCTGCGCTGATCATATTGCCCGTCAACTAAAACATTTTGCACTTCCGGGGTCCGTATCCCTCTATTCCCATCCTATTCATGTATTTGTCCAGCTGCCTCTTAAACACCACTATCGTACCTGCTTCCACCACCTCCTCTGGCAGCGAATTCCAGATACTCACTACCCTCTGCGTAAAAAACTTGCCCCTCACATCCCCTCTATAGTTTTCTCCTCTCATCTTAAATCTATGCCCCCCTAGTAATTGACTCTTCCACCCTGGGAAAAAACTTCTGACTATCTACTCTGTCCATGCCACTCATCATTTTGTAAACTTCTGTCAAGTCGCCCCTCAATCTCCGTCGCTCTAGTGAGAACAATCCGAGTTTCTCCAACCTCTCCTCATGGTTAATAACCTCCAGACCAGGCAGCATCCTGGTCAACCTCCTCTGCACCCTCTCCAACGCCTCCACATCCTTCTGGTAATGTGGCGTCCAGAATTGCACGCAATATTCCAAGTGTGGCCTAACCAAGGTTCTACACAGCTGCAGCATGACTTCCCAGCTTTTATACTCAATACCCCTGCC
The DNA here is from genome assembly GCF_964194155.1 of Cetorhinus maximus. Lineage (NCBI taxonomy): Eukaryota > Metazoa > Chordata > Chondrichthyes > Lamniformes > Cetorhinidae > Cetorhinus > Cetorhinus maximus. The sequence goes on along the minus strand of NW_027598420.1, from coordinate 16,584 downwards.
GATGAAGGCAAGCATGCCATATGCCTTCCTGACTACCTTACCCACCTGCGTTGTCACTGTGTGGGACTGGGGGCGGGGGGGGGTCTGAAATGCATTTGTTTCAATGCGAGAAGTATAATTCCACTGGAAGGGACAAGGCAGCGCATCTTGTCGATGGTACACACACGGCTGCCACTGTCCGTCGGTGGTGGAGGGAGTGAATGTTTGTGGATGGGGAGCCAGTCAAGCGGGATTCTTTGCTCCGAATGGCGTTGAGCTCCTTGCAGGATGACCAGCCGCTGACCTACAGTGGGGATCACACCCTAAGAGTGAACTTGGTCCTCTCGTCGCAACATATGCGATGCAAAGTAGGGGAAGTAATAAAGACATGGACAGAAAGTATCCATCTTACCACGTTTGGTCTTGCAAGTCTTCGGCTTTCTGAAGTAATACACGGAAAGGACCAGAATCATGAGGAGTATCAGCGTAGCTAAGAACCAGCCAACGATTTTCTTCACATTCGGGGAGGCTACAATGACATTGAGAGAGAAAGAAAACAACGTGGGTCATTTTTGACTGTATCAGTTTCATTGTTTATTTGACGCCAAACACATTGAACACAATTGCATCCATGCATCTGTCTCTTGCATAAGGTCCCTCGGCCGCCATTGCTGTGATCAGTTGTGTATAGGAGGTGGAAGACGTTAGAAGCTTTATCAGTTAATGTGCTGAGATGGTGTGATGGTCATTCTCCATCTGCACACTCCTCTTGTTCATCTCATTGGTCGACCTCAGTTCCCTTCAACGACAGCACGGGGGTACTCGGAGTGTGTCATACACTTAGTGCTCACCTTGTCAGCACCTTAAGCAGTGCACATCCAAGTAAAATTGGCCATTACACTTGCTAACCATCTCCCCCATTATAGGTTCTTCGCAGCTACCGTACGAAACAACTAGACTCTAGAGTGCCCAATCGAGAGGGCAGTGTGTGTCGGGGTGAGTGTGTGTGTGTGGGGGGGGAGTGAGTGTGTGTGTGTGTGCGTATATATGAGGGAAGTGTGTGTGTGTGTGTGAGAGAGAGAGAGGGAGGGGTGATTGTGTGTGTGAGTGTGAGGGAGAGAGTGAGAGGGCATGTCAGTGTGTGTGTGTGTGTGAGGGAGAGAGAGAGAGGGCATGTGAGTGTGTGTGTGCACGTGCATGCATGTGAGGCATGAGTGTGTGAGGGTTGAGTGTGTGCGTCTGTTTGTGAGGGTTGAGTGTGTGTGTGTGTGTTTGTGAATGAGAGGGGTGTGTGTGTATGTGTGTCAGTGAGGGGTGAGTGAGTGTGTGACTCAGTGGTGAGTGTGTGTGTGTGCATGTGCATGCATGTGAGGGGTGTGTGTTTATGTATGTGCATGTGTGTGTGTGTGTGTGTGTGAGGGGTGAATGTGTGTGTGAGAGGGTGTGTGTAAGGGTTGTTTGAGTGAGTGTGAGTGAGGGGTGTGTGTGTGTGAATGAGGGATGAATGTGTGTGTGAGAGAGTGTGTGTGTAAGGGTAGTTTGCGTGAGTGTGTGTGAGGGATGTGTATGTGTGAGAGAGAGAGAGAGAGGCGTGTGAGTGTGTGTGTGAGGGGGAGAGTGAGAGATACTGAGGAGAGTGTGTGTGTGTGTGTGTGTGTGTGTGTGTGAGAAGCGTGTGTATGTGTGTGTTTACATAGGGTGGGACAGGGGGTGACTGTGTGTGTGTGAGGGATGAGTATGTGTGTGTGTTTGTCTGTGTGTGTGTGTCTAGGAGTGTGTATGTGTGTGTTTGCGTAGGGTGTGATGGGGTGAGTGTGTGAGTGATGAGTGAGTGTGTGTGAGTGATGGGTAGAGTGTGTGTGTGAGTGATGGGTGAGCGTGTGTGTGTGTGAGGGTTGAGTGTGTGTGTGTGAGTGATGGGTGAGTGTGAGTGTGAGTGATGGGTGAGCGTGTGTGTGAGTGATGGGTGAGCGTGTGTGTGTGAGGGTTGAGTGTGTGTGTGAGTGATGGGTAAGGGTGTGTGTGAGTGATGGGTGAACGTGTGTGTGTGAGTGATGGGTGAGCGTGTGTGTGTGTGAGTGATGGGTGAGTGTGTGTGTGAGTGATGGGTGAGTGTGTGTGTGAGTGATGGGTGAGCGTGTGTGTGAGTGATGGGTGAGCGTGTGTGTGTGTGAGGGTTGAGTGTGTGTGTGTGAGTGATGGGTGAGTGTGTGTGTGAGTGATGGGTGAGCGTGTGTGTGAGTGATGGGTGAGCGTGTGTGTGTGTGAGGGTTGAGTGTGTGTGTGTGAGTGATGGGTGAGCATGTGTGTGTGTGTGTGAGGGTTGAGTGTGTGTGTGAGTGATGGGTAAGGGTGTGTGTGAGTGAGGGGTGAGTGTGTGTGTGAGTGATGGGTGAGCGTGTGTGTGTGTGAGTGAGGGTTGAGTGTGTGTGTGTGTGAGGGTTGAGTGTGTGTGTGTGTGAGGGTTGAGTGTGTGTGTGTGAGTGATGGGTGAGTGTGTGTGTGTGTGAGTGATGGTGAGTGTGTGTGTGTGAGTGATGGGTGAGTGTGTGTGTGTGAGTGAGAGTTGAGTGTGTTTGTGAGTGATGGGTGAGAGTGTGTGTGTGAGTGAGAGTTGAGTGTGTGTGTGAGTGATGGGTGAGTGTGTGTGTGAGTGATGGTGAGTGTGTGTGTGTGTGTGAGTGATGGTGAGTGTGTGTGTGTGTGTGAGTGATGGGTGAGTGTGTGTGTGTGAGTGAGAGTTGAGTGTGTGTGTGAGTGATGGGTGAGTGTGTGTGTGAGTGATGGTGAGTGTGTGTGTGTGAGTGATGGGTGAGTGTGTGTGTGTGTGTGTGAGTGATGGTGAGTGTGTGTGTGTGAGTGAGGGTTGAGTGTGTGTGTGTGTGAGTGATGGGTGAGTGTGTGTGTGTGTGTGAGGGTTGAGTGTGTGTGTGTGAGTGATGGGTGAGTGTGTGTGTGTGTGTGAGGGTTGAGTGTGTGTGTGAGTGATGGGTGAGTGTGTGTGTGTGTGTGAGGGTTGAGTGTGTGTGTGAGTGAGGGTTGAGTGTGTGTGTGTGAGTGATGGGTGAGCGTGTGTGTGTGTGAGGGTTGAGTGTGTGTGTGTGAGTGATGGGTGAGTGTGTGTGTGTGTGTGAGGGTTGAGTGTGTGTGTGAGTGATGGGTGAGTGTGTGTGTGTGTGAGTGATGGTGAGTGTGTGTGTGTGTGAGTGATGGGTGAGTGTGTGTGTGTGTGAGTGATGGTGAGTGTGTGTGTGTGAGAGGGGTGGGTTTATATGTGTGAAAGGGAGAGTGTGTGCCTGAGATGGTTATGTGTGAGTGTGTGTGTGTGTGTGAGGGGAGTGTGTGTGTGTGTGTGAGGGTTGAGTGTGTGTGTGTGTGTGTGAGGGGTGTGTGTGTTGTGTGTGTGCGTGTGTGTGTGTGTGTTGTGTGTGTGTCAGTGCCTGTGTGTAGGGAGAGTGAGAGGGAAGGGACACTGTTTATGTCTGCCTCACTCCCAGTCTCAAGTGTTCTCATTCACACTCACCCCACCACACACACTCTCACCCACTCTGTTCACTTTTTAAACATCTTGACAATTTACTCTTTTGACATTTAAATTTTGCTCAGAAAATTGTATATTTTCATGTGTCTGCTTTTTTAAATTTGATTTTGTCCATCGCTTCTCAACCTTGTTTCCAAACCCTCCAGAGAACTGACTCTCCCTGTCTCAGTAAACTCGTCCACAAACATTCTCAAATTCCACCACGGGACATTCCCCACTTGCCTGGATGGGTGCAGCTCCCACAACACTCAAGAAGCTCAACACTGTCCAGGACAAAGCAGCCCCGCTTGATCGGCACCCCATCCACAAACATTCACTCACCCCACCACCGACGCACAGTAGCAGCAGTGTGTGTACCATCTACAAGATGCACTGCAGCAACTCACCAAGGCTCCTAAGACAGCACCTTCCAAACCCACAACCACTACCATCTAGAAGGACAAGGGCAGCAGACACATGGGAACACCACCACCTGGAAGTTCCCCTCCAAGCCACTCACCATCCTGACTTGGAAATATATCGGCCGTTCCTTCACTGTCGCTGGGTCAAAATCCTGGAACTCCCTCCCTAACAGCGCTGTGGGTGTACCTACACCACAGGGACAAAATCCTGGAACTCCCTCCCTAACAGCACTGTGGGTGTACCTACACCACAGGGACAAAATCCTGGAACTCCCTCCCTAACAGCGCTGTGGGTGTACCTACACCACAGGGGACAAAATCCTGGAACTCCCTCCCTAACAGCGCTGTGGGTGTACCTACACCACACGGACAAAATCCTGGAACTCCCTCCCTAACAGCACTGTGGGTGTACCTACACCACAGGGACAAAATCCTGGAACTCCCTCCCTAATAGCGCTGTGGGTGTACCTACACCACAGGGGACAAAATCCTGGAACTCCCTCCCTAACAGCGCTGTGGGTGTACCTACACCACACAGACAAAATCCTGGAACTCCCTCTCTAACAGCACTGTGGGTGTACCTACACCACAGGGACAAAATCCTGGAACTCCCTCCCTAACAGCGCAGTGGGTGTACCTACACCACAGGGGACAAAATCCTGGAACTCCCTCCCTAACAGCACTGTGGGTGTACCTACACCACAGGGGACAAAATCCTGGAACTCCCTCCCTAACAGCGCTGTGGGTGTACCTACACCACAGGGACAAAATCCTGGAACTCCCTCCCTAACAGCACTGTGGGTGTACCTACACCACAGGGACAAAATCCTGGAACTCCCTCCCTAACAGCACTGTGGGTGTACCTACACCACACGGACAAAATCCTGGAACTCCCTCCCTAACAGCACTGTGGGTGTACCTACACCACATGGACAAAATCCTGGAACTCCCTCCCTAACAGCACTGTGGGTGTACCTACACCACAGGGACAAAATCCTGGAACTCCCTCCCTAACAGCACTGTGGGCGTACCCTAAACCACAGGGACTGCTGCAGGTCAAGAAGGCGGCTCATCCACCACCTCAAGGGGCGATTAGGGACGGGCAATAAAAGCTGGGCCCAGCCAGTGACGCCCACACCCCCTCAGTGAATGAGGAAAAGTCAGTGTTATCTGGCTTGACATTTGGTCAACTGCTGCTGAGCACAAGAACATGAAGAATGCCTGGTGCCTTAGTTTACCAAGAGCGTTGATGGAAAGTTGAATCTCACTCACCTGGAACAGCGACTAGGACAGACTCGGTGTAGGTGGAGTTGAACGATCTACCCTTGACTTGCACCTCGTATAAACAGACGTAGCGGCCAGCAATGTTGCCATCGCTGTTATTCAACGGAAACGTCGAGGTGAAATTCAACACTTCCGCGTGTTGAACTTGCCTAGACCCGCTGGCATCCAACTCCAATAAGTACATTGTGCCGTTCCCTGTGTTGTTCTGGACCGTGCAGTTGATGAGATTCATCCCTCTGACGGTGAATAAGGCTATATTGGGAGTCTGCAGGGGATCTGTTTGGATGAACATGCAGAAGAATCAATAACCGTGCGGCAGATAAAGGCAGCGGCTACTCGAGCAGGTCAGAGGCTGGGAATCCTGCGGAGAGTCACTCACCCTCCTGACTCCCCCAAAGCCTGTCCACCATCTACAAGGCACGAGTCAGGAGTGTGATGGGATACTCCCCACTTTTCCTGGATGAGTGCAGCTCCCACCACACTCGAGAAGCTCGACACCGTCCGGGACAAAGCAGCCCCACTTGATCGGCACCCCATCCACAAACATTCACTCCCTCCACCACCGACGCACAGTAGCAGCAGTGTGTGTACCATCTACAAGATACACTGCAATAACTCACCAAGGCTCCTTCGTCAGCACCTTCCAAACCCACGACCACTACCATCTAGAAGGACAAGGGCAGCAGACACATGGGAACACCACCACCTGGAAGTTCCCCTCCAAGTCACTCAACATCCTGACTTGGAAATATATCGGCCGTTCCTTCACTGTCGCTGGGTCAAAATCATAGAACTCCCTTCCTAACAGCGCCATGGGTGTACCTACAACACAGGGACAAAATCCTGGAACTCCCTCCCTAACAGCACTGTGGGTGTACCTACACCACAGGGACAAAATCCTGGAACTCCCTCCCTAACAGCACTGTGGGTGTACCTACACCACAGGGACAAAATCCTGGAACTCCCTCCCTAACAGCACTGTGGGTGTACCTACACCACAGGGACAAAATCCTGGAACTCCCTCCCTAACAGCACTGTGGGTGTACCTACACCACACGGACAAAATCCTGGAACTCCCTCCCTAACAGCACTGTGGGTGTACCTACACCGCATGGACTGCAGCATTTGAGTTTGTGTATGAATGCGTGAGTGTGTGTATTTGCATGAGACAGAATGCGTTTGCATGTGTGTGTGAGTTGTGCGTATTAGTGTCTGTGTGTGGGGGCCTGTGAGTGTGTGCGTGTGCATGTTTATGAGAGTGCGTGTGTGAGAGAGAGGGACTGTGTGAGAGTGTGTGTGTGTGTTTGAATGTTGGTGTGTGTCAATGGGTAAGTGTGCATGAAAGTGTGTGTGTGCGAGGACGTGTGTGTTTGATTGTCTGTGTCTGCCAATGTGTGTTTGTGTGTATGAGAGAGTGAGTGTGTGTGCGTGTGTGTGAGTGTGTGCGTGTGTGTATGAGACTGTGTGTGTGTGTATGCGAGTGTGTACGTGTTTGAGCGTCTGTGTGTCAACGTGTGAGTGCGGATGAGAGGAAGTGAATGAAAGTGTGTGAGAGAGAGAGTTTGTGTCTGTGTGTGAGAGAGAGAGTGTGTGTGTGTGTGTACGTGTGTGTGAGAGAGAGAGTTTGTGTCTGTGTGAGAGAGAGAGTGTGTGTGTGTATGTGTGTGTGAGAGAGAGAGTTTGTGTCTGTGTGTGAGAGAGAGAGTGTGTGTGTGTGTATGTGTGTGTGAGAGAGAGAGTTTGTGTCTGTGTGTGAGAGAGAGTGTGTGTGTGTACGTGTGTGTGAGAGAGAGAGTTTGTGTCTGTGTGTGAGAGAGAGTGTGTGTGTGTACGTGTGTGTCTGAGTGTATATGTGAGAGAGTGTATGAGAGTATGAGTGTATGAGAGTACGTGTAAACGTGACAGTGTGTGTGAGAGATCGTGTGTGTGTGTGCGTGTGTGTGTGTGTGGATGATAGGGAGTGTATCTGTATGTTTAAGAAAGGCTTATATCTTCCCAAACCTGCTGCACTCCACAGAATCACACAGAGTGCAGAAGAGGCCCTTCGGCCCATCGTGTCTGCACCGACACGTGAGAAACACCTGACCTACCTACCTAATCCCATTGACCCGCACTTGGCCCCATAGCCTTGAATGTTATGACGATGCCAAGTGCTCATCCAGGTACTTTTTAAAGGATGTGAGGCTAACCCGACTCCACCACCCTCCCAGGCAGCGCATTCCAGACCCTCACCACCCTCTGGGTCAAAAAGCTTTTCCTCACTTCCCCCCCCTAAACCTCCTGCCCCCCTCACCTTGAACTTATGCCCCCTTGTGACTGACCCTTCAACTAAAGGGGAACAGCTGCTCCCTATCCACCTTGTCCATGACCCTCATAATCTTGTACACCTCGATCAGGTCGCCCCTCAGTCTTCTCTGCTCCAACGGAAACAACCCAAGTCTATCCAACCTCTCTTCATCACTTAAACGTTTCATCCCAGGCAACATCCTGGTGAATCTCCTCTGCACCCCCTCCAGTGCCCTCACATCCTTCCTATAATGTGGCGACCAGAACTGCACCCAGTACTCCAGCTGTGGCCTCACCGAGGCTCTATACAACTCCCAACATGACCTCCCTACTTCCCACTATTCAGCGCAGAAACTGCGCATGGAGCAATTTTCAAACTCCCACGACGCGAAACAGGATTGATCCCATCCGCGCTCGAGCCAATCGAGGCTGTTTAGGTGGATATTCCCATCTCCTCCAAATTACGCACTTGCCTCTCAACTTCCCCGGGGAGTTCCCAACACGTGCGGTACGAATTCGAGCTCTCTCTCTCTCTCTATTTCTCTGCTCTCCCGCTCTTTCCTTTGGCTCCCTCCTTCTGTTACCCTTCCCGTGCCCAGGGCCAACACCGATTGGTGAAAACTGGGCAAGCCCTCGGAGCAATGCAGTATGACGGTTAGCCGACACTGTTAGGGGCCTCCGCAAGGTGCTGACCTGCGCAGCCGTGGGACCCGCTGCCCGGCGGCAGCAAAGCAGGCGGCCCGGGTTTGCTGACCACCTTACGCTTTGTGGGATCTTGCTGTGCGCTAAGGTGCTGCCTCCCGCCTGCATTGCGGACAGGAAACTTACTGAGTGGGACGTAACATCAGCTTGTGAGGCTCTGAGATTCAGAATGTCTCTTTTTTAAGATAACCCACCACCTCTCCTTTGTTTTTATTTTCCTCTTTCCCAGCTTTCCTCCCTGCGTTCTTTTCCTTTCTTTATTTCATTCTTACTTCCTTCATTATTTGTTTCCTTCGTTCCTTCTTTCTTTATTACTTTTTCCCTTCCTTTTTCTCCATCTTCCTTTCTTCCTTTCCTTTTCTCTTTCTTCCTTTTTGCTCTCTCTCTCTGTTTCTGCCTCTCTCTCCCCCTCTGTCTCTCTCTATCTGTCTCTCTCTGTCTCTGCCTCTCTCTCTCCCCCTCTGTCTCTCTCTATCTGTCTCTCTCTGTCTCTGCCTCTCTCTCTCCCCCTCTGTCTCTCTCTATCTGTCTCTCTCTGTCTCTGCCTCTCTCTCCCCCTCTGTCTCTCTTTCTCTTACTCTCTCTCTGTCTCTGCTTCTCTCTCCCCCTCTGTCGCTCTCTATCTGTCTCTCTCTGTCTCTGCCTCTCTCTCCCCCTCTGTCTCTCTCTCTCTGACTCTCTCTCTGTCTCTGCCTCTCTCTCCTCCTCTGTCTCTCTCTATCTGTCTCTCTCTGTCTCTGCCTCTCTCTCCCCCTCTGTCTCTCTCTCTGTCTCTCTCTCTGTCTCTGCCTCTCTCTCCCCCTCTGTCACTCTCTCTCTGTCTCTCTCTGTCTCTCTCTCTGTCTCTGCCTCTCTCTCCCCCTCTGTCACTCTCTCTCTGTCTCTCTCTGTCTCTCTCTCTGTCTCTGCCTCTCTCTCCCCCTCTGTCACTCTCTCTCTGTCTCTCTCTGTCTCTCTGTCTCTGCCTCTCTCTCTCCCCCTCTGTCTCTCCCTCTCTGTCTCTCTCTCTGTCTCTGCCTCTCTCTCCCCCTCTGTCTCTCTCTATCTGTCTCTCTCTGTCTCTGCCTCTCTCTCCCCCTCTGTCTCTCTCTATCTGTCGCTCTCTCTCCCTCTGTCTGTCTGTCACTCTCTCTCTCTCTCTCTGCCTCCCACTCTCTGCCTATCTCTCTGTCTCTCTCTCTCTCTCTCTCTCTCTCTCTCTCGGTCTCTTTCTCCTTCTGTCGTTCTGCCTGTCTATCTCTCGATCTTTCTCTCTCTTTCTCTGTCTCTCTCTCTCTCTGTCTCCCTCACCCTGTCTCCCTCACCCTGTCCCACTCTGTCTCTCCCCCTCTGTCTCTCTCTACCTGTCTCTCTCTGTCTCTGCCTCTCTCTCTCCCCCTCTGTCTCTCTCTCTATCTCCCTCTCTCTCTCTGTCTCTCTGTCTGTCTCTGTCACTCTCTCTCTCTCTCTGCCTCCCACTCTCTGCCTCTCTCTCTCTCTCTCAGTCTCTCTCTCCTTCTGTCTGTCTACCTGTCTATCTCTCTCTCTATCTCTCTCTCTGTCTCTCTGTCTGTCTGTCTCTGTCACTCTCTCTCTCTCTCTCTCTCTGCCTCCCACTCTCTGCCTCTCTCTCTCTCAGTCTCTCTCTCCTTCTGTCTGTCTACCTGTCCATCTCTCGATCTTTCTCTCTCTCTCTTTCTCTGCCTCTCCCCCTCTCTGTCTCTTTCTCTCCCTCTGCCTACCCCTCTGTCTCTCTGTCGCCCCTTCTCTCTCATTCCTTCTGTCTCTCCCCTTCTCTCTGCATCTCCCTTTCTGCCTCTCTCTCTCTCTCCCTCCCTGTCTCTGTCTGTCTCCCTCTGTCTCTCTCCCTCCCTCTTTTTTTTGGTTTCTCTCACTCTCTCTTCGCCATTTTCCCTCGATTTGCCTCAGCCTGAGTCACATTCAGTCGCCCCACCGTCCATCTTCCCCTTCCGTATCTATCACCCCCACCCACGCCACGCGTCCCCTTCAGGTGAGCGCGCATCGGTACCCGAGCAGTGCTTGTAAAACGTCTCCCCTGCTCACCTGTCACGGCGATGTGCACCGAGGCATCGAGGGAAGAATTCGCGTACTCCCCGGCCAGCTGGTTCCCGTATTTGCAGCTGTACCTCCCAGCGCCCTTGGAGGTCAAGTTGGCCACTCGCACACTGGCGGAGTTTCTCCCGGGCCCGATGTCACGATGGGTCAGGAAGGAGCCGTCCAGGTAAAAATCAATCCCCCGGCTGGTGTTGCGTTCCCAGATGGTGCAGGTAACATTAACCGACTCTCCTTTGAGGAATACACTGTAGTTGGGCTCCAGCAGGATGGTGGGTCTGACCCCTGGTGGGGGAATAACATGGCGGACGGAAGCAGTTAGAGAAAAGGCTAGCAGTTCCGGGAAGGTTCACCGGACGGATACCAGGACCAGGCTGGACAGGCTCAGCTTGTATCCGCTTGGAGTTCCTACTCGAGAAGAGATTCTCCCGCAAGAGGAAGCACCCTCTCCACACCCACCCTGTCAGGACCCCTCAGGATCCGACATGTTTCAGTTAAGTCACCCTCTTACTGATCTCCCAGTTACTGTTCATTCTAGTTCGATAGCATCACTAACTGGCTTTCACATCAACCGTGCTGGGCCCAGTGATCTGACGAGTCCTATAACTAGGGCAGGCGAGAGGGCTTTAAACTAAATAGCGAGATGTGGAGTTTTAGAGAGTTAAACAGAAAGGTTGAGGCAGGGCGGGGATATATTTCACCAAGGAAGAACAGTGTTGCAAGAACCTTGCACCATCGGTGGTTAAGGAAGTTAGTGATGCCATCAAATTGAAATGAACAGTAACTCTTTCAAGTTATCGACAGATCGCATGTAACTCTTTCGAGTACAATCACAGTTCTTGGTTTCCGGGAGTGGGACGTGAACCCACAACCTTCTGATTCAAAGGCGAGGGTGCTATGAACTGAGCTACAGCTGACACAGTAGCCGGGAGGACAGTAAGAGGTGGCTTCATTGAAACATTTAAGATCCTGAGGGGGTCTTGACCGGGTGGGTGTGGAGAGGACATTTCCTCTTCTGGGAGAGTCTAGAACGAGGAGTCGCTGCTTAAAAATTAAGGGGTCCCCCCATTTAAAACAGATGAGGAGGTTTCTCTCTCTCTCTCTCTCTCTCTCTTTCGGAGGGGTCGTGAGTTCCTGGAACTCTCTCCCTGAAAAGGGGCAGGGAGAGGGCGTGATCTTGAACTACTTCCCCTCACCAAAGCTCAGCGTTGCCAATCTGGCCCCAATGGGAACCCAATGTCCTCCGCATCACCAGCCTGGGACTGACACCCGGGGTGGGGGTGGAGGGGTGGGTGCGGCCATTACTGAGGGAGTGCAACATTGCCGGTGGAGCTTTTTTCTTTGGATCTTGGCTCAGGCCTCTCAGCTAGAGGTTCAGAATAAAGCACCACGCCGCTACCCAAACAAGAGCGGCGGAATTCCCTCAAGGATATCAGTAAGATCGAGAGAGCGCGGAGAAGATTTACTAGGATGTTGCCGGGACTTAAGGAGTTGAGTTACAGGGAAAGATTAAACAGGTTCGGACTTTATTCCTTGGAGCGTAGAAGGATGAGGGGAGATTTGATAGAAGTTTACAAAATGGTGAGGGGTAGAGACAGAGTAAACGCGAGTTGGCTCTTTCCACTTAGATTAGGAGAGATAAACACGAGAGGACATGGCTTTAGGGTGAAAGGGGAAAGGTTTAGGGGGAACTTCTTCACTCAGAGAGTGGTGAGAGTGTGGAACGAGCTACCATCTGACGTGGTAAATGTGGGCTCACTCTTTAAGTTTTAAGGATAAATTGGATAGATACATGGATGGGAGAAGTCTGGAGGGTTATGGACTGGGCGCAGGTCAATGGGATTAGCGGAATAATATTTTGGCACAGACTAGAAGGGCCGAATGGCCTGTTTTCTGTGCTGTAGCGCTCTATGGTTCTAGGGTTCTTCAATGTCCAGTCCAATATTGTATTTAAGTAGTGAAGGGCAAGTGGGGTCAGCGCTGTCTATTTTGCAATCTACATCAATTACCCAGGCGAAGAGACTGACCATAATGCAGCCATACTAGGCTAGGTGGGAATACCAACATATGGAAAAGGAGCAGGAGGAGACCACTCGGCCCCTCAAGCCTGTTCCGCCATTTAATAAGACCGTGGCCGATCTGATCGTAACCTGAAATCTGCATCCCACCTCCCTCTCCCCCCCCGATAACCTATCACCCCCACCTTGCTCATCAAGAATCTCTCCAACTGCAGCTGCAAAATATCCAAAGGCTCAGCTTCCCAATCCTTTGCAGGAAGAGAGTTCCGGAGACTCACAACCCCCTGAGAGAAAAAAAATATTCTCCTCATCGCCGACTTAACTGGGGACCCCTTATATTGAAGCAGAGACCCCTGGTTCTTGATTCTCCCACAAGAGGAAATATCCTCTCCACATCCAGCCTGCGAATGGTGTTGAACATTGCGCAATATCAGGGAACATTCCCGCTTTGGACATTTTGATGGAAGGAAGGTCATGGATGTAGCAGTGGGTTAAAACTCTTTCGAGTTATCAACAGTCACAGATTGCAACTCTTCCGAGTACAATCACAGCTCTTGGTTTCCAGCAGTGGGACATGAACCCACAACCCTCTGATTCAAAGGCGAGGGTGCTATGAACTGAGCCACAGCTGACATCTCTAAGAAGGGGAACTCTTTCGAGTTATCAACAGTCACAGATTGCAACTCTTTCGAGTACAATCACAGTTCTTGGTTTCCGGGAGTGGGACATGAACCCACAACCTTCTGATTCAAAGGCGAGGGTGCTATGAACTGAGCCACAGCTGACACTTCCAGCAGTGGGTTCAAATCCCACTCACAGGATTCAGTTAATGATCGGCGCTGGGACCCCAGCTATTCACAATATATATTAATGATTTAGGTGAGGGAGCTAAATGTAATATCTCCAAGTTTGCAGATGACACAAAGCTGGGTGGGAGGGTGAGCTGTGAGGAGGATGCAGAGATGTTTCAGTGTGATTTGGACAAGCTGAGTGAGTGGGCAAATGCATGGCAGATGCAGTATAATGTGGATCAATGTGAGGTTATCCACTTTGGTTGAAAAAACAGGAAGGCAGATTATTATCTGAAGGGCTATAAATTGAGAGAGGGAAATGTGCAATGAGACCTGGGTGTCCTCGTACACCAGTCGCTGAAGGTAAGCATGCAGGTGCAGCAGGCGGTAAAGAAGGCAAATGGGATGTTGGCCTTCATAGCCAGAGGATTCGAGTACAGAAACAGGGATGTCTTGCTGCAATTGTACAGGCCCTTGGTGAGACCACACCTGGAATATTGTGTGCAGTTTTGGTCTCCTTGTCTGAGGAAGGATGTTCTTGCTATAGAGGGAGTGCAGCGAAGGTTTACCAGACTGATTTCTGGGATGGCGGGACTGACATATGAGGAGAGATTGAGTCGGTTAGGAATATATTCACTGGAGTTCAGAAGAATGAGGGGGGAATATCATAGAAACCTATAAATGTCTAACAGGACTAGACAGGGTAGATGCAGGAAGGATGTTCCCGATGGTGGGGGGAGTCCAGAACCAGGGGTCACAGTCTGAGGATACGGGATGGACCATTTAGGACTGAGATGAGGAGAAATGTCTTCACCCAGAGAGTGGTGAGTCTGTGGAATTCGTTACCACAGAAAGTAGTTGAGACCAAAACATTGTATGTTTTCAAGAAGGAGTTAGATATAGCTCTTGGGGCGAAAGGGATCAAAGGTTATGGGGAGAAAGCAGGGAACAGGCTATCGAGTTGGATGATCAGCCACGATCATAATGAATGGCGGAGCAGGCTCGAAGGGCCGAATGGCCTTCTCCTGCT
>NW_027598419.1:0-45164 GCF_964194155.1 Cetorhinus maximus | reverse complement strand
AGGCCGGGGAAGTGACCCAGGCTTTGAGCTGGTGTCCAGCCCCTCCCCGTGATGGGAGGGGAGCTCCGGAATGGGGCTCGGGCACGACGCCCCTCTTAGTCGACCATCCAGCCACTGCTGGTGAGAAATGGCCAAGGGGGACAAGCGGGGAGTGGGGGTGGACACCGGTCACAGAACGACGAGGGAGAGCCTGGAATGTGGGGTTGGGGGAGGGGCAGGGTGGCCTGGGAACCTGCAGCCCCTCTGAGTCAGGCCAGGGGGGGTGAAATACCCGGGAGTGATACCCCATCCACACCGTCACCGGGAAATCAGGGAGTTAAACTGGTGACCAGCAGGACTGTCACTGGCACCGAGGTGAAAAATCTGCTGCTCCTTTAACACCCAGGTACTGTACAGGGTTCAAATCGGACCGAAATATGTCAGGAAAAGCAGCAGCCCACCTACGCACAGCAAGATCCCACAAACAGCAATGCGATAATGACCCAGATCATCTGTTTTTAGTGATGTTGGGTGAGGGGTAAATATTGGCCCCAGGACACCGGGGAGAACTCCCCCCTGCTCTTCTTCCAATAGTGGCCGTGGGATCTTTTACCCCCACCCGAGAGGGCAGACGGGGCCTCGGTTTAATGTCTCATCCTGAAAGACGGCACCTCCGACAGTGCGGCACTCCCTCAGTACTGACCCTCCGACAGTGCAGCGCTCCCTCAGTACTGACCCTCCGACAGTGCGGCGCCCCCTCAGCACTGACCCTCCGACAGTGTGGCGCTCTCTCAGCGCTGACCCTCCGACAGTGCGGCGCTCCCTCAGTACTGACCCTCCGACAGTGCGGCGCTCCCTCAGCACTGACCCTCCAACAGTGCAGCGCTCCCTCAGCACTGACCCTCCGACAGTGCGGCGCTCCCTCAGTACTGACCCTCCGACAGTGCGGCGCTCCCTCAGTACTGACCCTCTGACAGCGCGGCGCTCCCTCAGCACTGACCCTCCGACAGTGCGGCGCTCCCTCAGCACTGACCCTCCGACAGTGCGGCGCTCCCTCAGCACTGACCCTCCGACAGTGCGGCGCTCCCTCAGCACTGACCCTCCGACAGTGCGGCTCACCCTCAGCACTGACCCTCCGACAGTGCGGCGCTCCCTCAGTACTGACCCTCCGACAGTGCGGCGCTCCCTCAGCACTGACCCTCCGACAGTGCGGCGCTCCCTCAGTACCGGGCACCGGGGAACGTCGACCTGGATTATGAGGCCCGAGCCTGTGGAGTGGGGTTGAAATCCAGGATTGAAAATGACGTGTAACCCTCTCTCTTCACTTTCCATTTCAGGCAGGTCATTGAAATCCAAATCATCGATGACGAAGAATATGAGAAGAACAAGAATTTTTTTGTTGAACTCGGTGACCCCGTGCTCGTCGAAGTTGGGAAGAGAAGAGGTGAGGCTCCAGTTGTGTTGAAGACCAGGCCGAAGCCTATAGACCACCCAAACCGGTTGCACTGAGGGTACAAGACAGGAAAACTGAGGAAAAATGGACAAGCCTTCCCCAGGGTCACGGACGGTTGGGAAGGGAGGGGGCGTGTTCCACAGGTTTGAGACCCTGGGTTACCAGGGAGAAGGAGGAGAGGCCTATCATTCTCATTTCCAATAGATCCCCATCTCTCCAGCTCCTGTCACCCCCTCGGGACGTCCCAGAGTGTTTCACACGACAGTGAAGGACTGTATTTTTTGAAGTGTGGTCCCTGTTGTAATGTAGGAAACTCAGCAGCCCATTTGCGCACAGCAAGATCCCACAAACAGCAATGTAACTTACTGTTCACGGTGACTCTTGGCCTCCTTACTTAAGGAGGGGATAGACTCACACTGGAGGCCGTTCAGAGAAGGTTCACTCGGCTGGTTCCTGGGATGAAGGGGGTTTGTCTGATGAGGAAAGGTTGAGCAGGTTGGACCCTGTACCCATTGGAGTTTAGAAGAATGAGAGGTGATCTTATTGAAACATATCAGATCCTGAGGAGGGGGTTTTGACAGGGTGGAGGCTGAGAGGATGTTTCCCCTCCTCATGGGGGTATCTAGAACAAGGTGGGGGGCACAGTTTCAGAATAAGGGGTCTCCTATTGAAGACGGGGATGAGGATGAATTTCCTCTCTCAGAGGGTGGTCAGTCTGTGGAATTCTCCCCCCCCAGAGAGCAGCGGAGGCCGGGTCAGTGAATATATTCAAGGCCGAGTTAGACAGATTTTTGATCGACGAGGGAGTCGAGGGTTATGGGGGGGGACAGACAGGAAAGTGGGGTTAAGGCCACAATCAGATCATCCACGATCGTATAGAATGGCGGAGCAGGCTCGAGGGGCCGAATGGCCTACCCCTGCTCCTAGTTTGTCCGTGGCTGCGTAGGTGAGACCGGTCCCCATGGCAACGCTAAAGTTTTCACTGCCCTACGACGTTGCCAAGAGAGGTTGTGAGGAAGGGTCCAACCCCAAACTACGGAGGGGCAAGTGGGGAGGGGATTAATGCCCCATGGGCAGAGGGCGGCCTAGTGGTCATGTCACTGGGGCTGGTGACCCAGAGGCCCAGGTTAATCCTCTGGGGGGCAGGGGTTCAAATCCCCACCAGGGCAGCCGGAGAAATTTAAATTCAGTTAATAAACCTGGAATTGGAAACTAGTCTCAGTGACGGTGACCATGAAACTATCATCGACTGTTGTAAAGACCCATCTGGGTCACTAATGTCCCCTTTAGGGAGGGAAATCTGCCGTCCTTACCCGGTCTGGGCCTACACGTGACTCCAGACCCCACAGCCACACGTGGTTGGCTCTTAACTGCCCCCCTGAAATGGCCGAGCGAGACACTCAGTTGAAGGGGCAATTAGGGGTGGGCAACAAACGCTGGCCTTGTCCAGCGACGCCCACGTCCCCTGTGAGAGAGACATCAAAGGGAAACTCCTTGACCAGGAATGAATTCGCCACCTTGGCCAGTGTCTCACCTGCGACCCTTGAACTCTGCCCTCAGGCGACCCCAACGAGAATCGGCCGGGCATGCTGCCGGATGAGGAGGAGGCTGTCGCCAAGCTGGGCTGCCCATCGCTGGGTGAGCCGGTCAAGATGGAGATCATCATCGAGGAGTCCTACGAGTTTAAGGTCAGGGTCTCCCTGTCATGTATCCCCTTGGCCGGGGTGGGGGACTGCGGGGGCAGTGAGGTGGTGATGGGGGGAGGTACGTGGTGGGGGCTCTGGGGAGAGCTTCAGGACTCCAGTGTCTGGGTGACGGGGGGTGGTGGGGCCGGGGAGTAATCCATCCGGGGCTCGTGTCGGGAGAATCGTGCACAGTCGCACTGCCCCACTAGGTCAAATAGCCCGCAAAGGAGCGGCTACTTCACTGAGCTCCCCGGGGCGGGCGGGGAGGCAGTCCCTATATCAACCAACAGGCTTGAGGAGGGGCTGAATGGCCTCCAGCTGTTCTTATGTAACAGGCTTGAGAGAGGCTGAATGGCCTCGAATTCCTGTGTAGTAGGATCATGGGGCTGAATGGCCTCAGGTTCCTGTATAACAGGCTTGAGAGGGGCTGAATGTCCTCAGGTTCCCATATAACAGGTTTGAAAGGGGCTGAATGGCCTTGGGTTCCTGTATAACAGGCTCGAGAGGGGCTGAATGGCCTTGAATTCCTGTGTAGCAGGATCATGGGGCTGAATAGCCTCAGGTTCCTGTATAACAGGCTCAAGAGGGGCTCAATGGCCTCGGATTCCTGTATAACAGGCTCAAGAGGGGCTGAATGGCCTGGGGTCCCTGTATAACAGGCTTGAGAGGGGCTGAATGGCCTTGAATTCATGTGTAGCAGGATCATGGGACTGAATGGCCTGGGGTCCCTGTATAACAGGCTTGAGAGGGGCTGAATGGCCTTGAATTCATGTGTAGCAGGATCATGGGACTGAATGGCCTGGGGTCCCTGTATAACAGGCTTGAGAGGGGCTGAATGGCCTGGGGTCCCTGTATAACAGGCTCGAGAGGGGCTGAATGGCCTCAGGTTCCTGTGTGTGTGTTTTTCACAGTCTAATGGGACTAACCCACTCTCCATCTCGTTTTCACAGAACACAGTCGACAAGCTGATTAAGAAGACGAACCTGGCTCTGGTGGTGAGCAGCAGCAGCTGGAGAGAGCAGTTTGTCAATGCTGTAACGGTCAGCGCGGGTAAATACTGACACATCCTGACTGGGCAGGGTGTCCGAGGGGGACCAGGGAACTGGGCGCTGTGTGGAGAGGGTACAAACAACTGTCCCCTACACCACTCCGGACAGAGACATTCAATTCTCATCCAGTTCAGGAGCTCCAGAGGCACGTTAGAGCCAGTGCGGTGCACACAGCAGGATCCCACCAACCCACAACATGACAATGACCGTGTGCTGTTCTTCCCGTGAGGGATAAATATTGGCCCCAGGACACCGGGGAGAACTCCCCCCTGCTCTTCTTCCAATAGTGGCCGTGGGATCTTTTACCCCCACCCGAGAGGCCAGACGGGGCCTCGGTTTAATGTCTCATCCTGAAAGACAGCACCTCCGACAGTGCGGTGCTCCCTCAGCACTGACCCTCCGACAGTGCGGCGCTCCCTCAGCACTGACCCTCCAACAGTGCGGCGCTCCCTCAGCACTGACGCTCCGACAGTGCGGCGCTCCCTCAGCACTGACCCTCCGACAGTGCGGCGCTCCCTCAGCACTGACCCTCCGACAGTGCTGTGTTACCACAGTACTGGCACTGGTAAGTGACGGCCTGGATTAAGGGGTCTCTGGAATGGGGAACGAACCCATCACCATCTGACACAGTAATGAGAGTGGACACTGCTCTGATAACTGAGAATTTTGCCCCGGAATATTTAGGGTCAAGTCCTCGTTTAATTGATTTAAATAAAAATTTTGGATGGGATTTCTGGAGTTGATAGAGCCGCAGAAACGTAATGGCACAGGAAGAGGCCATTCAGCCCATTGTGTCTGTGCTGGCCAATTAAGAGGGAAAAAAAGGAACTCGCTGCTCATATTAACCCCACTTCCCAGTCCCTGGTCCGTAGCCCTGCAGGTTCCAGCGCTCCAGACGCAGATCCAGGTACCTTTTAAATATTGAGCGTTTCAGCCTCAACCACCAACTCAGGCCGTGAATTCCAGGCGCCCACCTCCCTCTGGGTGAAAAAGGTTTTTCCTCATGTCCCCTCTAATCCTTCTACCAATCACCTTCAATCTGTGCCCCCTGGTAACTGACCCCTCAGCCAGGGTGGGGTGAACAAGTCTTTCCTGTCCACCCTCTCTAGGCCCCTCATAATTAGGTCACCCCCTCAGCCTCCTCTGTTCTCAGGAAAAGGACCCCCAGCCCATCCAATCTCCCCTCATCGCCGCAATTCTCCAGGCCTGGCCACATTCTTGTAAATCTCCTCCGCACTCTCTCCGGAACAACGATGTCCTTCCCTGGAATGTGGCGACCAGAGTGGTGAGAGAGAGGCTTCTTCGGCTGGTCGGTGGCGAGTCTAGAACCAGGGGGGCGGTGGGGGTGGGGGCCAAACCTTAAAGCCAGAACCAGGTCCTTCAGGCCGGATGTTTGGAA
Source organism: Cetorhinus maximus (assembly GCF_964194155.1). Taxonomy (NCBI): domain Eukaryota; kingdom Metazoa; phylum Chordata; class Chondrichthyes; order Lamniformes; family Cetorhinidae; genus Cetorhinus; species Cetorhinus maximus. Next base: position 39,599 of record NW_027598419.1, on the reverse strand, counting down.
ATCCTTCCGGACGGACGAGGGAGTGGGGCCCTCTCTCCCACAGAAAGCCAGCTCAATGGGAGGCGGAGGTGGAGGCTGGTGATGGGGGCAATGGTGGGCGATTAAAAACACTAGATCCTTCCAGAAGCTTTGCCGTCACTCGATCCCGGTTCCACGGCCCAGTCTCTCTCTCTCTCTCCAACAGCTGCTGTCTAGTGAAGTGTTAACTTAGCCAGAGCAGCAATTACTTGGCTGCACTAACAGCTTGACACTAAATCCTGTGTCCGGACAATTAAATACTGCGGCCTAGTTGATTACTGGGCCCAAATTGAAGCCTGGGGGTGGGGTGGGGGGTTTATTTTGATTCTTGACCCAGCTGAGGCCGTTTTTGCAGTGGCGACCGTCACCCATAACCTGGGTGCTAATTGCCCGCCCGCAGCCCTTCCCTGAAAGTGTCAAGTTACCTTGACGACACCTCAAGGTCGCAGGCTCCGAGTGCGGCCTCCTCCTCTCCTAATGACTAAATTTCTAAATTAAGCCATCCTGAAACGGCAAGTGCCCCAGACAAAATGCTCCTGACCCCCCCTTTATACGTCCGAAACTATTTTTATTTTAAAAGAAAGGGGCTTCTGTTTATTTTTTGTTTTGGTCAAGCGGTTGGGGGCTGTTGACGAGGGGCAGGACGAGGCCTTTCAGCCCCTCAACAAGATCGTGGCTGATCCGTATCTTAACCCCATTTGCCCGTCTTGGCTCCATATCCCACCGCAAACTGGCTCAAGAATCAAATTAAACCCAGTCCTCTCCCCCCAGCCACCCCCAGGCTTCAATTTGGGCCCAGTAATCAACTAGGCCACAGTATTTAATTGTCCGGACACAGGATTTAGTGTCACGCTGTTAGTGCAGCCAAGTAATTGCTGCTCTGGCTAAGTTAACACTTCACTAGACAGCAGCTGTTGGAGAGAGAGAGAGACTGGGCCGTGGACCGGGATCGAGTGACAGCAAAGCTTCTGGAAGGATCTAGTGTTTTTACTGCCCACCATTGCCCCCCGAACACCAGCCTCCTCCCCGCACACTCCAAGCCCCTGCCGGAGTGGGATAACCGGGTTCAATGTCCTTGCCGGCTGTCCATCCCTTCCACAAGTCCACCCCTCCCCCCGCCCCGAACAACCTTTCTCCGGAGCGAGACTGGGCAGCTATTCGACTGCATGGGGCCTCGTGCGGCAGTTGGTGGAACTGGTCCCCCGATGGCGATTAGGAGAGGGCCCCCAAGCCCCCACCCATACCGCACTGTTCTAGTTTCATGTGCCGCCCCTCTGCTGCGGTGCAGGGTCTGTAAACCTAGCCAAGACTCTCCTCCTCATCACACACCTCCCTGCGAGCGAGTGGGGGTGCGGGGGGGCACGGGGAGGTGGGGGGTGGGGGCGGGGTGTTTGTTTGTGATCAGGGGTGTCTCCAGGGGGCAGTATCGGCCCCTTCGCATTCCTTCAGGGGAATGCACGCCCCCCCCACGCTCCCCCAATCCCTTCAGCTGGAGAGCATGGGTGGGGGAGGTGGGGAGGGAAATGGGCGGGCTATTCGACTCAGTGAGGTGGCGCAGCCTGATCCGAAATCTCCATTCACTGGTGGGATTAGCCGGGGTGGGGAATGGGGGCGGGCTATTCGACTCAGTGAGGCGGCGCAGCCTGATCCGAAATCTCCATTCGCTGGTGGGGTTAGCCAGGAGGGGAGGAGAGAAACGACACTGGAAATAGAACGCGTAGGCCCTGCTGACTGAATGACACGGGGGGTGGGGGGGAGAGGGGGCAGGAGAGGCCATTCAGCCCATCATGCCTGCTCCGGGCTCAAGTGAGGCAGCTATTCCACCCAGGATCCCGCCCTGCTCCCCTCTCCGCCCTGACAGTGTTACCCGTTCGGGCGTTTTTATACAGCCACAGGATGGCCCAAACGAGAGGGAAATGAGTGGGGGCCAGTCGGCCGGGAGCTGAGGAGGGGAGAGAGTGTTTGAGGGGGGGAGAGAAACTGAGACAGGAGTCACTTATTACCTCATTACCAATGAAGATAAAGTGCCTTCACCATCTGTGACAGGAAACCCGAGACGCTGTCAGATCGCCTCTGCCCGGAGGGCACAGACTAACTCCCCATCCCTTCCTCAACTGAAGCCTGGAAAACGAGATGGTGGGCCCCACAGCACCCAGCGGCAGATTTAAAAGGGCAATGCCAAGTTTTTTTTTTGTGCCTGACTCGGGGTTTCCCCTCCCACCTGCATTCTGGCACCTGCCTCGGAAGGTTCTGGGCCACAGCCCGCTTGTATAGGGTGACCTCAGCACCCCCAAGGAGCGTCAACCAGGCAGAATCGGACCCCGAGCCACATACGGAGATATTGAGGGACAGGGGACCCAAAGCTCGGTCAGAGAGGTCGGTTTTAAGGAGCGTCTGAAAGGAGGAGAGAGAGAGAGAGAGAGAGAGGCAGAGAGAGAGAGAGGCAGAGAGAGATAGAGGCAGAGAGAGAGAGACAGAGAGAGAGAAAGGCAGAGAGAGAGAGAGAGGCAGAGAGAGAGAGAGACAGACACAGACAGAGAGAGACAGACAGAGAGAGAGAGACAGAGAGAGAGAAAGGCAGAGAGAGAGAGAAAGGGAGGGAGATAGAGGGAGAGAGGGAGACAGAGAGAGAAAGAGAGAGAGGGAGAGGTGGAGAGGTTTAGGGAGGGAATTCCAGAGCTCAGGGCCGCAGGCAGCTGAAGGCACGGCCGCCAATGGTGGAGCGATGGGGAATCGGGGGATGATCAAGAGGTCTGGAACTGACTAAGTCAATGGTGAGGGAATGTACTCAGTCCAGGGACTGAAACAGGCCATTCAGCCCATCTGCCGGTGTTTCTGCCCCACACGAGCCTCCTCCCACCCCCCCCTCTCCATCTCCCCCCATCACCATATCCTTCTATTCCTTTCTTCCTCATGTGTTTATCCAGCTTCCCCCTTAAATGTATCGATACTATTCACCTCGACCACTCCCTGTGGGAGCGAGTCCCACATTCTCCCCGCTCCCCGTGGGAGCGAGTCCCACATTCTCCCCACTCCCCGTGGGAGCGAGTCCCACATTCTCCCCACTCCCCGTGGGAGCGAGTCCCACATTCTCCCCACTCCCCGTGGGAGCGAGTCCCACATTCTCCCCGCTCCCCGTGGGAGCGAGTCCCACATTCTCCCCACTCCCCGTGGGAGCGAGTCCCACATTCTCCCCACTCCCCCTGGGAGCGAGTCCCACATTCTCCCCACTCCCTGTGGGGTGAGTCCCACATTCTCCCCACTCTCTGGGTGAAGGAGTTTCTCCTGAATTCCCGATCAGATTTATTAGTGACTATCTCATATCGATGGGCTCCTAGTTCTGGTCTCTCCTCCCTCCCCACTAACAAGGGGAAACAACTTCTCTACGTCGACCCTATCGAAACCCCCTCCATCATTTTCGGGAGCTGGATCAGGTCATTCAGAGGCAGATGGTACAGTTTCAATCAGTAACTCAGTCCGGGTGTTATGCTGATATTCTTTGTCACTGCCACGTGTTCCAGCCATTAGCAAAATTAAACGAATATAATTACTGAATTAGAGAGCCGATTGAGCTCAGAAAGATTAAGTATCACCATGACAGCTCAGCTAAAGAGCAGAGCTCATTCAGCACTGCCTCATTGCATTATTGACAGCTCTGCCCAGCACAGAGCAGCATTTCACTGCCCCCAGCCTGTCCCTGACAGAGAGCAGGTTTCAATTTTATATTCACTCAACACCCAGTGCTGTACCTGTCCTGGGAGTGTTTGATGGGGACAGTGTAGAGGGAGCTTTACTCTGTATCGAACCCCGTGCTGTACCTGTCCTGCGAGTGTTTGATGGGGACGGTGTAGAGGGAGCTTTACTCTGTATCTAACCCCGTGCTGTACCTGTCCTGGGAGTGTTTGATGGGGACAGTGTAGAGGGAGCTTTACTCTGTATCTAACCCCGTGCTGTACCTGTCCTGGGAGTGTTTGATGGGGACGGTGTAGAGGGAGCTTTACTCTGTATCGAACCCCGTGCTGTACCTGTCCTGGGAGTGTTTGATGGGGACGGTGTAGAGGGAGCTTTACTCTGTATCTAACCCCGTGCTGTACCTGTCCTGGGAGTGTTTGATGGGGACAGTGTAGAGGGAGCTTTACTCTGTATCTAACCCCGTGCTGTACCTGCCCTGGGAGTGTTTGATGGGGACAGTGTAGAGGGAGCTTTACTCTGTATCTAACCCCGTGCTGTACCTGTTTCCCTTACAGGTGAGGATGATGATGATGAGGGTACGAGTGAAGAACGCCTGCCCTCCTGCTTCGATTACATCATGCATTTCCTGACAGTGTTCTGGAAAGTTCTCTTTGCGTTTGTCCCTCCGACAGAGTACTGGAATGGCTGGGCCTGTTTTGCAGTCTCCATCGTGTTGATTGGTTTACTCACCGCTGTAACTGGGGACCTGGCCACACATTTCGGCTGCACAGTGGGTCTGAGGAACACCGTCACCGCCATCGTCTTTGTGGCGCTCGGGACCTCCGTTCCAGGTGAGGAACAGAGTCTCCGCCTCTCCCCAAACTCCACACCACAGGAGCGTCATCTGTGCAAATTCCCTGACGCACTTTCCCTCAGTACTGACCCTCCGACAGTGCGGCACTCCCTCAGCACTGACCCTCCGACAGTGCGGCACTCCCTCAGCACTGACCCTCCGACAGTGCGGCACTCCCTCAGCACTGACCCTCCAACATTGCGGCTCTCCCTCGGCACTGACCCTCCGACAGTGCGGCGCTCCCTCAGTACTGACCCTCCGACAGTGCGGCGCTCCCTCAGCACCGACCCTCCGACAGTGCGGCGCTCCCTCAGCACCGACCCTCCGACAGTGCGGTGCTCCCTCAGCATTGACCCTCCGACAGTGCGGCGCTCGCTCAGCGCTGACCCTCCGACAGTGCGGCGCTCCCTCAGCACTGACCCTCCGACAGTGCGGCGCTCCCTCAGTACTGACCCTCGGACAGTGCGGCGCTCCCTCAGCACTGACCCTCCGACAGTGCGGCGCTCCCCCAGCACTGACCTTCCGACAGCACGGCGCTCCCTCAGCACTGACCCTCCGACAGCGCAGCGCTCCCTCAGCACTGACCCTCCGACAGCGCGGCACTCCCTCTGTCATGACCCTGGGGTTGTCTGCCTGGATCTGGGCCTTGATTCTCCCTCGCTTGAACCCAGGACCTCCTTACCTGAAGGCGGGCGAACGGGAGGGAGCGATGTACCCACCAAGAGCCCCGCCAATGGCCAAAAGCACTGAACCCTGATCCACAGGCTGTGCTGGACCCACAGAAGCGTCCCTGTGTGAGCGTGGGCATGTCTGGGCACTGCTGCCTTCTCCTTCCTGAGGGACAGTGATCAGCAGCGAATCCCGGAACTGTGCTCGGAGCTGAGCTCTCCGAGCATGGAGGACATTCCCAGCTCAGGAGAGACCCCACACCTCCTGCAGCCCCTACCCTGTCTTAGAACACCATGGCCTCTTGGCCGCTGCCATGTTTGACCCTTTGAGATATTCCACTCTATCTGCCTGCTATGTACTTTCCAACAAGCCCCAATTTACTTTCCTGGTGTTTGACCAGCCTCTGACTTGATTGACACGCTCAAGTCTAAACACTGAAGGCTTCCAGTTGTATCTTGCAGCACAGGAGGAGGCCATTCAGCCCATCGAGTCTGTGCTGGCCCCTTGAATGATCTATCAAATTAGCCCCACTACCCCCCCCTCTCTCCCCCACAGTCCTGCAAATGTTTCCTTTTTGAGTATTTATCTGACTCCCCCAGTTTGAAAGTTCCTATTGGATCTGCTCCCGCCGCCCTTTCAGGCAGCTCTTCCCAAAGCGCCTCCATTAAATGTCCCCTTAACCTTCCCTGCGCTGGAGCTGTGACAGAGGAAGAAATCCCTGTCCACGATGGGGGCCTCCAGTCTCTAACACTCTCGCTCTCTCTCTCTCTCTCTCTCCCCCTCCTCCGGACAGACATGTTCGCTAGCAAGGTGGCCGCCATCCAGGATCAGTACGCTGACGCCTCCATCGGGAACGTCACCGGGAGTAATGCCGTCAACGTCTTCCTGGGGATTGGAGTGGCCTGGTCCATGTCCGCCATCTACTGGGCCAGCAAGGGCAAGAAGTTCCAGGTGAACCCGGGCAACCTGGCTTTCTCTGTCACCATCTTCACCATATTCGCCTTCGTCGCCATCGCCATCTTGATGTATCGCCGCCGGCCAGAGGTTGGAGGTGAACTCGGAGGCTCGAGGGTCGGCAAGATCATCACTGCCTGCTTCTTTATGACTCTCTGGTTGACCTACGTCATTCTCTCCTCCCTGGAGGCGTATTGTCATATAAATGGGTTCTGAGGCCTGGTCACATGGGGGCTCCGAGGCCTGGTCACATGGGATTTCTGAGGCCAGTTTACAGTTGGGACTCTGAGGCTCGGTCTTTTGGCCCTCGTCGCTCAGGCGTGAAGCCTGGCCACTTGGGCCCCTGAGGCCTGGTCACTTGGGAGTTCTGAGGCCTGGTCACTTGGGAGTTCTGAGGCCTGGTCACTTTGGAACTCTGAAGCCTGGCCACTTGGGCCTCCGAGGCCTGGTCACTTGGGATTTCTGAGGCCTGGTCACTTTGGAACTCTGAAGCCTGGCCACTTGGGCCTCCGAGGCCTGGTCACTTGGGATTTCTGAGGCCTGGTCACTTTGGAACTCTGAAGCCTGGTCACTTGGGAATTCTGAGGCCTGGTCACTTTGGGACTCTGAAGCCTGGTCACTTGGGAGTTCTGAAGCCTGGTCACTTGGGCCTCTGAGGCCTAGTGACTTAGGCCTCCAAGCTGGCCTGGCCATTTGGCCGTTCTGAGGCCTGAATGAGGCTTGGCCTCGGAGGACTGGTCACAGGGATGGTTATGTGGCCTACTGATACTCCCTGGGTGTCAATTGCCGAAGGGTTGAGGGTAGGGGGGGGCCTACCTGCTAGGGCATTGAGACTGCCAGGTGTAAAAACCCCTCACACCCCAGGCCCACCCACTCTCCCCCACCCCCCACACCCTCACTGCTTGGCATTTGAGACATCAGGGCCCACCTCCGAGACCCCTAGCACCAGCCCACACATCCTGAGGGTAGGAAGAACATACCCAGGGCACCAAGGCTACGTCCTCCCCTCACCCACTCATTGCCTGTTCGTACCTGGCCCTCCTCACCGCTCCCCCCTGATTTAGTCCGGCTCTCTGCAAGTTCCCCCACCATCTCCCCCCTGACATGTGATAGGCTGGCTTGATCCTCTACCCGCTTCCCCCCACCTCCCCCCCACACCGAGCTCCGTCCCCTCAGCCCACGTTCCTGGTGCTACAAATTGGCCTCAGCACCCCCCAGCCCACACACAGGCCAAACAGCGAGGCCTCCCACAGTCTCTAAGCTGGCTCTTCGTTTATGGCCTGACGAAGGCCTGAGTTGAAAAATCGCAGACCACCCCCTCTCCACACCGCCCCCCCTCCTAGATAGAAGTGGCGCACTCCTCCGTCTGCCCCTTAAAGGGGCAGGGAGCACGGTTGGGCTGAGTCAGCCAACTCCTGACTCAGGCTAGAACCATTGCAGCATCAGAGCACCGAACTTTGGCCGGGCGGGGGAGGGTTAGGCTCCCCCAAGTCATCAAAGAGGTTTATCCCGAGTTGTGGATTCGTGAATCCCTTCCTGCTTTTCCCCTTTGACCTTTCAGTGTTGCCAAGGTAACGACATCCCAGCCTGAGCGCGACCGGGGAACGTAAAGACCACGACTGCCTCAGCAGTCAATTGGACACAAGGCCCCAGGCTTCTAACCGGCCCAAATTTAGAAGCCCAGTTGGACCTTCTAGCCTTAGGTGGGGGGGGTGGGCGTTGGGGTGGGATGGGAAGGGAAAGGGTCCACCTTGAATTCTTGTGCCCTCTCTCCCCACCACGATCGCCCCAGGGAGTTGTAGGGGGTGGGGGGAGGCCGGTGGGTGTCAAGGGGAACCACAGACAAGGCCTCAGGCTCAAGAGACATAAAAGACATTGAAGGGGGGGTTGGGGTGGGATGGGGAGAGAAAGGGTCCACCTTGAATTCTTGTGCCCTCTCTCCCCACCACGATCACTCCAGGGAGTTGTAGGGGGTGGGGGGTGGGGGGGGAAGGTGTTGAGGGGAGGCTGGTGGGTGTCAAGGGGAACCACAGACAAGGCCTCAGGCTCAAGAGACATAAAAGACATTGAACTTGGGCCCTTGGCTCTCCAGGATGGACGATGGGCCGAGGATGGACGATGGGCCGGCCGTTCGCGTTGACAGCGAAGGCCGATCAGACGCTGACCTTTCGACCCCCCCCACCACCCCTAAACCCCTCCACAAAGGCCCGGAAGGAGGCGGCCATCTTGTCCTCGGCCTCCATCATTGGAACGGGTTGGACTTGGCGTTCTGTTTCCGTGACGACACCCCCCACCCTTGGCTTCTCCGAATAAACTGTCCCCCCCCCAAAATGAACGTTTTCATCTGTTTTTTTTAAAAACCTCCGGCTCGTAACGTTCGGCGTTTTGGGTGAGGCGTAATTCTCGTCGGCCTTTTTGAGAGAATAGCGGAGAACTTGCTGATCCCCTGAGAAGTGACACAGCAACAGCAGGGGTGGGGGAAGGGGGAGAGAGAGTGAAAAAACCTCCTCTCTACTCAACTGTCAGACAAACCCCCAACCTCAAGACTGGAGAGCATCTGCATGTTGACATTATAAACGCACAGTTCACTTTTGTTTACTCCACCGCCCGGTACCACCGAGCGGTCTGCACTCGATCCCTTGAGGCGATTCAGGGGATCCGGTGTCGGCGCTCGATCTCTTTGTGCGGTTCAGGGATCGGGTGAGGGCAGGTACGCAGCCACCAGTGTGACGGGTTCGGGCCTAGGGTTTGAGGTCCCGAGCCGAGATGATCACGAAGGAGTTAGATCGCGATCATGACGTGCCGTTCCGGCCTAGATTTGAGGCCTAACGTCAACAGGGCAAGGAAAGAGTTGTCACGCGATATGCCGGGTTGGGCCTATAGATTTGAGGCTTCCAGTAGGGCAAGGGTCAGCAGCCATCGTGATGTGCAAGTCAGGCCTATATTAGAGGCTTCATCGCAAGAGGGTAAGGAGTTGCCATCGCTCTGTGCTAAATTCGGCCGACATTTGTAGCTTCAGCAGGGTAAAGAAGGAGTTGTATCATGGACGTGCCAGTTTGGGCCTAGATTTGAAGTAAATAGGGTCAGGAAGGAGTTGCCATTATATATGTGGTTGGGCCTAGATTTAGGCTCCATGTTAGTAGCAGCCAGGCACCCAGTTTGTTTACAATGCATGTCAATCCGTTAAATATATATAATTAGTGAACCCCGTGCTGTACCTGTCCTGGGAGTGTTTGATGGGGACAGTGTAGAGGGAGCTTTACTCTGTATCTAACCCCGTGCTGTACCTGTCCTGGGAGTGTTTGATGGGGACGGTGTAGAGGGAGCTTTACTCTGTATCTAACCCCGTGCTGTACCTGTCCTGGGAGTGTTTGATGGGGACAGTGTAGAGGGGGCTTTACTCTGTAACTAACCCCGTGCTGTACCTGCCCTGGGAGTGTTTGATGGGGACAGTGTAGAGGGGGCTTTACTCTGTAACTAACCCCGTGCTGTACCTGCCCTGGGAGTGTTTGATGGGGATAGTGTAGAGGGAGCTTTACTCTGTATCTAACCCCGTGCTGTACCTGTCCTGGGAGTGTTTGATGGGGACAGTGTAGAGGGGGCTTTACTCTGTAACTAACCCCGTGCTGTACCTGCCCTGGGAGTGTTTGATGGGGACAGTGTAGAGGGGGCTTTACTCTGTAACTAACCCCGTGCTGTACCTGCCCTGGGAGTGTTTGATGGGGATAGTGTAGAGGGAGCTTTACTCTGTATCTAACCCCGTGCTGTACCTGTCCTGGGAGTGTTTGATGGGGACAGTGTAGAGGGAGCTTTGCTCTGTATCTAACCCCAAGCTGTATCTAGACTGAGTGGGATCTTATTAGCACTAACGTAACCAACAGAGCAACACAGTATCTGTCCTTTTAATGAAAGCTGCTTTTAGGGAAGTGCTCTAATGATGAGCAATCAGTCAGTGGATCCTATATATTTCATGAATTATAGACTAGCATTTACTCCATCCGACATTTTCTCAGGGACCACATTCACATCCTTCATTAACAAAGGCATTAAATGTTCTATGATTTGCACCACTACACTGGCCACATCTGAGGGAGTGGCGGAGGCCTATCGCATTGAAGTGGGGCCTTAGCAACGGCCAACTGAGGCCTGAAACACAAGGCCGGAGGAATAATACAAAAACTGAGGAACTGAACTTTGACGTGTATGTTATATTTAAATCCAGTTTCATTTGTAAATTATTTATTGATTCACTAAGCTCTGAAACGTCACCCTCCAGCAAGCCTTCGGCCTTCCACTGAGTTAAAGGGGCCGCGCACTCAGCCACCCCTCCCTCCCCTTTAATGTTTTGTAGTTGTTCCAGTTGAGGCTCTAGTTGTCTGTTCATGCCTAATGGAGATCTTTCTTTTTTGTATCTGCCTGTATATTTCAGTATAATTCCTTTTAACCCCAATTCGTCTTGTCTCATTCTGATTTTATGCCGGACCAGCTGCACCTCAGCCTCAAACTGAGAGCCAGAGGCCTTGGACTAGGCCTAGGACCAGGCCGAGAGCTGACAGGCTGCTGGTTTCTTCCTGGGTGTTGGTACATGTGAGTGAGCATATGTGTGTGTGTGTGTGCGCGAATGAGTGTGTGTGCGTGAGAGAGTGTGTAAGTGTAAGTGTGTGTGAGTGTGTGTAAATGCGTGTTTGAGTATGTGTGCGCATATGTGTGTGTGTCAGTGAGTAAGTGTGTGTGAGTGCGTGTATAAGTGTGTGTGTGTGTGTGTACGAGTGTGTAAGTGTATGTAGGCGAGTGTGTTAGTGTGTGTGTGTGAGCATGTGTAAGTGTGTATGTGAGAGTATGTCTGCGAATATCTGCAAGAATGTGTAAGTGTGTGTGTACACGAGTGTGTGTGTGTGTGTGTGAGGGAGTGTGTGTGTGTGAGGGAGTGTGTAAGTGTGTGTGTGAGTGTGTGTGAGAGAGAGCATGTGTGTGTGTGTCTGTATGTGAGAGAGAGAGCATGTGTGTGAGTGTGTGTAAGTGTGTGAGCATGTGTAAGTGTGTGTGAGTATATGTGAGAGTGCGTATTTGTGAGAGTGTGAGAATGTGTGAGCATGAGTGTGTGTGTGTGTGTGTAAGTATGTGTGAGCATGTGTGTGTAAGTATGTGTGAGCATGTGTGTGAGAGAATGTGTGTGTGTGTGTGTGTGCATGTGAGCGTGTGCGTGTGAGAAAGTGTGTGTATGTGTGAGAGTGTCTGTGTGTACGTGTGTCTGTGTGTGTGTATGGGTGAGTGTATGTGTATGTGAGAGAGAGAGCATGTGTGAGTGTGTCTGTGAGAGAGAGTGTGTCTGTGAGTGTGTCTGTGTGAGAGAGTGTGTCTGTCAGTGTGTCTGTGTGAGAGAGAGTGTGTGTGTGTGAGAGAGAGAGTGTGTCTGTGAGAGTGTGTGTGAGAGAGTGTGTCTGTCAGTGTGTGTGAGAGAGAGTGTGAGTGTGTCTGAGTGTGTCTGTGTGAGAGTGTGTGAGAGTGTGTTTGGGAGTGTGTCTGTGTGAGAGAGTGTGTGTGTGTGTGTGTGAGAGAGTGTGTGAGTGTGTCTGTGAGAGAGAGAGTGTGTCTGTGTGAGAGAGTGTGAGTGTGTGTGAGTGTGTCTGTGAGAGTGTGTGTGTGAGTGTGTCTGTGAGAGTGTGTCTGTGAGAGTGTGTGTGTGTGAGTGTGTGTGAGTGTGGGTGTGAGAGAGTGTGTGTGTGTGAGAGTGTGTCTGAGTGTGAGAGTGTGTGTGGGTGTGTGAGTGTGAGAGTGTGTGTGTGTCTGTGAGTGTGTGTGTGTGTGAGTGTGTCTGTGAGTGAGTTAGAGTGAGAGAGTGTGTGTGTGTCTGAGAGTGTGGGTGTGAGAGTGTGTGTGTCTGAGAGTGTGTGTGTCTGAGAGTGTGTGTGTCTGAGTGTGTGTGTGTGTGTGAGTTAGAGTGAGAGAGTGTGTGAGTGTGTCTGAGAGTGAGTTAGAGTGAGAGAGTGTGTGAGTGTGTCTGAGAGTGAGTTAGAGTGAGAGAGTGTGTGAGTGTGTCTGAGAGTGTGGGTGTGAGAGTGTGTGTGTCTGAGAGTGTGTGTGTCTGAGTGTGTGTGTGTCTGAGTGTGTGTGTGTGTGTGTCTGTGAGTGAGTTAGAGTGAGAGAGTGTGTGTGAGTGTGTCTGTGAGTGTGTGTGTGTGAGAGAGTGTCTGTGAGTGTGTGTGAGTGAGAGTGTGTGAGTGTGTCTGTGAGTGTGTGTGGGTGTGAGAGAGTGTGTGAGTGTGTCTGTGAGTGTGTGTGAGTGAGAGTGTGTGTGTGTGTGAGAGTGTCTGTGAGTGTGTGTGTGTGAGTGTGTCTGTGAGTGTGTGTGTGTGAGAGAGTGTCTGTGAGTGTGTGTGAGTGAGAGTGTGTGAGTGTGTCTGTGAGTGTGTGTGGGTGTGAGAGAGTGTGTGAGTGTGTCTGTGAGTGTGTGTGAGTGAGAGTGTGTGTGTGTGTGAGAGTGTCTGTGAGTGTGTGTGTGTGTGAGAGTGTGTGAGTGTGTCTGTGAGTGTGTGTGTGTGAGTGTGTGTGTGTGTGTGAGTGTGTCTGTGAGTGTGTGTGTGTGAGTGTGTGTGAGTGAGAGTGTGTGTGTGTGTCTGTGAGTATGTGTGTGTGGGTGTGAGAGAGTGTGTGAGTGTGTCTGTGAGTGTGTGTGAGTGAGAGTGTGTGAGTGTGTGAGAGTGTCTGTGAGTGTGTGTGAGTGAGAGTGTGTGAGTGTGTCTGTGAGTGAGTTAGAGTGAGAGAGTGTGTGAGTGTGTCTGAGTGTGGGTGTGAGAGTGTGGGTGTGAGAGTGTGTGTGTCTGAGAGTGTGTGTGTCTGAGAGTGTGTGTGTCTGAGTGTGTGTGTGTGTGTGAGTGTGTGTGTGTGTGTGAGTGTGTGTGAGTGAGAGTGTGTGAGTGTGTGTGAGTGTGTGTGAGTGAGAGTGTGTGAGTGTGTCTGAGAGTGTGAGAGAGTGTGTGGGTGTGAGAGAGTGTGTGTGTGTGAGAGTGTCTGTGAGTGTGGGTGTGAGAGAGTGTGTGAGTGTGTCTGAGAGTGTGTGTGAGTGAGAGTGTGTGTGTGTGTGAGAGTGTCTGTGAGTGTGTGTGTGTGTGAGAGTGTGTGAGTGTGTCTGTGAGTGTGTGTGTGTGAGTGTGTGTGAGTGTGTGTGTGTGAGTGAGTGTGTGTGTGTGAGTGTGTCTGTGAGTGTGTGTGTGTGAGTGTGTGTGAGTGAGAGTGTGTGTGTGTGTCTGTGAGTATGTGTGTGTGGGTGTGAGAGAGTGTGTGAGTGTGTCTGTGAGTGTGTGTGAGTGAGAGTGTGTGAGTGTGTGAGAGTGTCTGTGAGTGTGTGTGAGTGAGAGTGTGTGAGTGTGTCTGTGAGTGAGTTAGAGTGAGAGAGTGTGTGAGTGTGTCTGAGTGTGGGTGTGAGAGTGTGGGTGTGAGAGTGTGTGTGTCTGAGAGTGTGTGTGTCTGAGAGTGTGTGTGTCTGAGTGTGTGTGTGAGTGAGAGTGTGTGTGTGTGTGTGAGTGTGTGTGAGTGAGAGTGTGTGAGTGTGTGTGAGTGTGTGTGAGTGAGAGTGTGTGAGTGTGTCTGAGAGTGTGTGAGAGTGTGGGTGTGAGAGAGTGTGTGGGTGTGAGAGAGTGTGTGAGTGTGTCTGAGAGTGTGTGTGAGTGTGGGTGTGAGAGAGTGTGTGAGTGTGTCCGCTGGTGGGGGGTGGGGATGGGGCGGTTGAACCAAGGGATTGCCCCCAAATCCCATGTCCAATCCCCCAGCAGGAAGCAGTGGACATGCTGCCAGCTCCCACTGACCGGCTGGATTGACCACATGACCTCCAATATCCCTGCCATTGGCCAGTGTTTGATGGGGACAGTGTAGAGGGAGCTTTACTCTGTATCTAACCCCGTGCTGTACCTGTCCTGGGAGTGTTTGATGGGGACGGTGTAGAGGGAGCTTTACTCTGTATCTAACCCCGTGCTGTACCTGTCCTGGGAGTGTTTGATGGGGACAGTGTAGAGGGAGCTTTACTGTGTATCTAACCCCGTGCTGTACCTGTCCTGGGAGTGTTTGATGGGGACAGTGTAGAGGGAGCTTTACTCTGTATCTAACCCCGTGCTGTACCTGTCCTGGGAGTGTTTGATGGGGACAGTGTAGAGGGAGCTTTACTCTGTATCTAACCCCGTGCTGTACCTGTCCTGGGAGTGTTTGATGGGGACGGTGTAGAGGGAGCTTTACTGTGTATCTAACCCCGTGCTGTACCTGTCCTGGGAGTGTTTGATGGGGACAGTGTAGAGGGAGCTTTACTCTGTATCTAACCCCGTGCTGTACCTGTCCTGGGAGTGTTTGATGGGGACAGTGTAGAGGGAGCTTTACTCTGTATCTAACCCCGTGCTGTACCTGCCCTGGGAGTGTTTGATGGGGACGGTGTAGAGGGAGCTTTACTCTGTATCTAACCCCGTGCTGTACCTGTCCTGGGAGTGTTTGATGGGGACAGTGTAGAGGGAGCTTTACTCTGTATCTAACCCCGTGCTGTACCTGCCCTGGGAGTGTTTGATGGGGACGGTGTAGAGGGAGCTTTACTCTGTATCTAACCCCATGCTGTGCCTGTCCTGGGAGTGTTTGATGGGGACAGTGTAGAGGGAGCTTTACTCTGTATCTAACCCCGTGCTGTACCTGTCCTGGGAGTGTTTGATGGGGACAGTGTAGAGGGAGCTTTACTCTGTATCTAACCCCGTGCTGTACCTGTCCTGGGAGTGTTTGATGGGGACAGTGTAGAGGGAGCTTTACTCTGTATCTAACCCCGTGCTGTACCTGTCCTGGGAGTGTTTGATGGGGACAGTGTAGAGGGAGCTTTACTCTGTATCTAACCCCGTGCTGTACCTGCCCTGGGAGTGTTTGATGGGGACGGTGTAGAGGGAGCTTTACTCTGTATCTAACCCCATGCTGTGCCTGTCCTGGGAGTGTTTGATGGGGACAGTGTAGAGGGAGCTTTACTCTGTATCTAACCCCGTGCTGTACCTGTCCTGGGAGTGTTTGATGGGGACAGTGTAGAGGGAGCTTTACTCTGTATCTAACCCCGTGCTGTACCTGTCCTGGGAGTGTTTGATGGGGACAGTGTAGAGGGAGCTTTACTCAGTATCTAACCCCGTGCTGTACCTGTCCTGGGAGTGTTTGATGGGGACAGTGTAGAGGGAGCTTTACTCTGTATCTAACCCCGTGCTGTACCTGCCCTGGGAGTGTTTGATGGGGACGGTGTAGAGGGAGCTTTACTCTGTATCTAACCCCATGCTGTGCCTGTCCTGGGAGTGTTTGATGGGGACAGTGTAGAGGGAGCTTTACTCTGTATCTAACCCCGTGCTGTACCTGTCCTGGGAGTGTTTGATGGGGACAGTGTAGATGGAGCTTTACTCTGTATCTAACCCCGTGCTGTACCTGTCCTGGGAGTGTTTGATGGGGACAGTGTAGAGGGAGCTTTACTCAGTATCTAACCCCGTGCTGTACCTGTCCTGGGAGTGTTTGATGGGGACAGTGTAGAGGGAGCTTTACTCTGTATCTAACCCTGTGCTGTACCTGTCCTGGGAGTGTTTGATGGGGACAGTGTAGAGGGAGCTTTACTCAGTATCTAACCCCAAGCTGTACCTGTCCTGGGAGTGTTTGATGGGGACAGTGTAGAGGGAGCTTTACTCTGTATCTAACCCCGTGCTGTACCTGTCCTGGGAGTGTTTGATGGGGACAGTGTAGAGGGAGCTTTACTCTGTATCTAACCCCGTGCTGTACCTGTCCTGGGAGTGTTTGATGGGGACAGTGTAGAGGGAGCTTTACTCTGTATCTAACCCCGTGCTGTACCTGTCCTGGGAGTGTTTGATGGGGACAGTGTAGAGGGAGCTTTACTCAGTATCTAACCCCGTGCTGTACCTGTCCTGGGAGTGTTTGATGGGGACAGTGTAGAGGGAGCTTTACTCTGTATCTAACCCCGTGCTGTACCTGCCCTGGGAGTGTTTGATGGGGACGGTGTAGAGGGAGCTTTACTCTGTATCTAACCCCATGCTGTGCCTGTCCTGGGAGTGTTTGATGGGGACAGTGTAGAGGGAGCTTTACTCTGTATCTAACCCCGTGCTGTACCTGTCCTGGGAGTGTTTGATGGGGACAGTGTAGATGGAGCTTTACTCTGTATCTAACCCCGTGCTGTACCTGTCCTGGGAGTGTTTGATGGGGACAGTGTAGAGGGAGCTTTACTCAGTATCTAACCCCGTGCTGTACCTGTCCTGGGAGTGTTTGATGGGGACAGTGTAGAGGGAGCTTTACTCTGTATCTAACCCTGTGCTGTACCTGTCCTGGGAGTGTTTGATGGGGACAGTGTAGAGGGAGCTTTACTCAGTATCTAACCCCAAGCTGTACCTGTCCTGGGAGTGTTTGATGGGGACAGTGTAGAGGGAGCTTTACTCTGTATCTAACCCCGTGCTGTACCTGTCCTGGGAGTGTTTGATGGGGACAGTGTAGAGGGAGCTTTACTCTGTATCTAACCCCGTGCTGTACCTGCCCTGGGAGTGTTTGATGGGGACAGTGTAGAGGGAGCTTTACTCTGTATCTAACCCCGTGCTGTACCTGTCCTGGGAGTGTTTAAAGGGGACGGTGTAGAGGGAGCTTTACTCTGTATCTAACCCCGTGCTGTACCTGTCCTGGGAGTGTTTAAAGGGGACAGTGTAGAGGGAGCTTTACTCTGTATCTAACCCCGTGCTGTACCTGTCCTGGGAGTGTTTAAAGGGGACAGTGTAGAGGGAGCTTTACTCTGTATCTAACCCCGTGCTGTACCTGTCCTGGGAGTGTTTAAAGGGGACAGTGTAGAGGAAGCTTTACTCTGTAGCTAATCGCCTTACAATGGGCATATTTGAAAAGGAAACAGATAGCCAGGAGTGAGTTACAGACTGGAATCTAATCGAGGGGTTCAGGTGGTTTATATATAGAATAACAGATACCCGGGAGTGAGTTACAGACTGGAATCTAATCGAGGGGTTCAGGTGGTTAAGATATAGAATAACAGATACCCGGGAGCGAGTTACAGACTGGAATCTAATCGAGGGGTTCAGGCGGTTTATATATAGAATAACAGATACCCGGGAGCGAGTTACAGACTGGAAACTAATCGAGGGGTTAAGGGGGGTTTATATATAGAATAACAGATACCCGGGAGTGAGTTACAGACTGGAATCTAATCGAGGGGTTCAGGCGGTTTATATATAGAATAACAGATACCCGGGAGCGAGTTACAGACTGGAAACTAATCGAGGGGTTAAGGGGGGTTTATATATAGAATAACAGATACCCGGGAGTGAGTTACAGACTGGAATCTAATCGAGGGGTTCAGGCGGTTTATATATAGAATAACAGATACCCGGGAGCGAGTTACAGACTGGAAACTAATCGAGGGGTTAAGGGGGGTTTATATATAGAATAACAGATACCCGGGAGTGAGTTACAGACTGGAATCTAATCGAGGGGTTCAGGTGGTTAAGATATAGAATAACAGATACCCGGGAGCGAGTTACAGACTGGAATCTAATCGAGGGGTTTGGGGGGGTTTATATATAGAATAACAGATACCCGGGAGTGAGTTACAGACTGGAATCTAATCGAGGGGTTCAGGTGGTTAAGATATAGAATAACAGATACCCGGGAGTGAGTTACAGACTGGAATCTAATCGAGGGGTTCGGGGGGTTTATATATAGAATAACAGATACCCGGGAGTGAGTTACAGACTGGAATCTAATCGAGGGGTTAAAGGGGGTTTATATATAGAATAATAGATACCCGGGAGCGGGTTACAGACTGGAATCTAATCGAGGGGTTTGGGGGGTTTATATATAGAATAACAGATACCCGGGAGTGAGTTACAGACTGGAATCTAATCGAGGGGTTAAGTGGGGTTGATATATAGAATAACAGATACCCGGGAGTGAGTTACAGACTGGAATCTAATCGAGGGGTTCAGGTGGTTTATATGTAGAATAATAGATACCCGGGAGTGAGTAACAGACTGGAATCTAATCGAGGGGTTCAGGTGGTTTATATATAGAATAACAGATACCCGGGAGTGAGTTACAGACTGGAATCTAATCGAGGGGATCAGGATGGTTTATATATAGAATAACAGATACCCGGGAGTGAGTTACAGACTGGAATCTAATCGAGGGGTTCAGGTGGTTTATATATAGAATAACAGATACCCGGGAGTGAGTTACAGACTGGAATCTAATCGAGGGGTTCGGGTTGTTTATATATAGAATAACAGATACCCGGGAGTGAGTTACAGACTGGAATCTAATCGAGGGGTTCAGGTGGTTAAGATATAGAATAACAGATACCCGGGAGCGAGTTACAGACTGGAATCTAATCGAGGGGTTCGGGGTGGTTTATATATAGAATAACAGATACCCGGGAGTGAGTTACAGACTGGAATCTAATCGAGGGGTTTGGGGGGTTTATATATAGAATAACAGATACCCGGGAGTGAGTTACAGACTGGAATCTAATCGAGGGGTTAAGTGGGGTTTATATATAGAATAACAGATACCCGGGAGTGAGTTACAGACTGGAATCTAATCGAGGGGTTCGGGGTGGTTTATATATAGAATAACAGATACCCGGGAGTGAGTTACAGACTGGAATCTAATCGAGGGGTTTGGGGGGTTTATATATAGAATAACAGATACCCGGGAGTGAGTTACAGACTGGAATCTAATCGAGGGGTTAAGTGGGGTTTATATATAGAATAACAGATACCCGGGAGTGAGTTACAGACTGGAATCTAATCGAGGGGTTCGGGGTGGTTTATATATAGAATAACAGATACCCGGGAGTGAGTTACAGACTGGAATCTAATCGAGGGGTTTGGGTGGTTTATATATAGAATAACAGATACCCGGGTGTGAGTTACAGACTGGAATCTAATCGAGGGGTTCAGGGTGGTTTATATATAGAATAACAGATACCCGGGAGCGAGTTACAGACTGGAATCTAATCGAGGGGTTCGGGTGGTTTATTTATAGAATAACAGATACCCGGGAGTGAGTTACAGACTGGAATCTAATCGAGGGGGTCCGGTGGTTTATATATAGAATAACAGATACCCAGGAGTGAGTTACAGACTGGAATCTAATCGAGGGGGTCCGGTGGTTTATATATAGAATAACAGATACCCAGGAGTGAGGTACAGACTGGAATCTAATCAAGAGGTTTTGGGTATTTATATATAGAATAACAGATACCCAGGAGTGAGTTAGAGACTGGAATCTAATCGAGGGGGTCAGGGTGGTTTATATATAGAATAACAGATACCCGGGAGTGAGTTACAGACTGGAATCTAATCGAGGGGGTCAGGGTGGTTTATATATAGAATAACAGATACCCGGGAGTGAGTTACAGACTGGAATCTAATCGAGGGGTTCAGGTGGTTAAGATATAGAATAACAGATACCCGGGAGCGAGTTACAGACTGGAATCTAATCGAGGGGTTTGGTGGGGGGGTTTATCTCATATCACTCTTTGGTCAGATAGTCCTATCTCATGGTCCTCTGGAATCACTGACTTATGTATAAATTATATTGAACGAACTTGACTGCGGCACATTGGGAGAGTATAGTCCACCCTGGGAAAGCTGTTTGGAGACACCTTCCTAAGCAGCATTGGGTTTCCACTAGCCCTGGTGCTTTAATGGATCAATACACCCCCCATCCATTTGTAACACGCTCCCATCCACCTGTAACACGCCCCCATCCACCTGTAACACGCTCCCATCCACCTGTAACACGCTCCCATCCACCTGTAACTCTCTCCCATCCACCTGTAACACGCTCCCATCCACCTGTAACACTCCCCCATCCACCTGTAACACGCTCCCATCCACCTGTAACACTCTCCCATCCACCTGTAACACGCTCGCATCCACCTGTAACACTCTCCCATCCACCTGTAACACGCTCCCATCCACCTGTAACACGCTCCCATCCACCTGTAACACGCTCCCATCCACCTGTAACACGCTCCCATCCACCTGTAACACGCTCCCATCCACCTGTAACACGCTCCCATCCACCTGTAACACTCTCCCATCCACCTGTAACACTCTCCCATCCACCTGTAACACGCTCGCATCCACCTGTAACACGCTCCCATCCACCTGTAACACGCTCCCATCCACCTGTAACACGCTCCCATCCACCTGTAACACGCTCCCATCCACCTGTAACACTCTCCCATCCACCTGTAACACTCTCCCATCCACCTGTAACACGCTCGCATCCACCTGTAACACGCTCCCATCCACCTGTAACACGCTCCCATCCACCTGTAACACTCTCCCATCCACCTGTAACACTCTCCCATCCACCTGTAACACTCTCCCATCCACCTGTAACACTCCCCCATCCATCTGTAACACGCCCCCATCCATCTGTAACACGCCCCCATCCATCTGTAACACGCCCCCATCCATCTGTAACACGCCCCCATCCATCTGTAACACGCTCCCATCCATCCGAAAATAGGCTTGTAACAAACTCCTAGCCATCTGAAAATAGTCTTGTAACATACTCCTATCCAATTGTAACACACTTCCATGCATTTGTAACACACTAATATCCATTTGTAACAAACTAATATCCACTTGCAACACAGTCCCTTCCATTTGTAACAGATTCCTATCCATCTGAAAATACTACTGCAACACACTCATATGCATCTGAAAATAGTCTTGTAACATACTGCCATTCATCTGAAAATAGTCATGTAACACACTCCCATCCATTTGTAACACACTCCTATCCATCTGAAATTGTCTTGTAACAAACTCCTATTGATTTCAAAATAGTCTTGCAACACAATCCTATCTATCTGAAAATGTTCTTGTAACACATTCCTATCCATCTGAAAATAGTCTTGTAACATACTCCTATCCATCTGAAAATACTCCTGTAACAAACTCCTATCCATCTGAAAATTGTCTTGTAACAAACTCCTATCCATCTGAAAATAGTCTTGTAACATACTCCTATCCATCTGAAGATAGTCTTGTAACAAACTCCTATCCATCTGAAAATAGTCTTGTAACAAACTCCTATCCATCTGAAAACACTCCTGTAACAAACTCCTATCCTTCCGAAAATTGTCTTGTAACAAACTCCTATCCATATGAAAATAGTCTTGTAACAAACTCCTATCCGTCTGAAGATAGTCTTGTAACAAACTCCTATCCATCTGAAAATAGGCTTGTAACAAACTCCTATCCATCTGAAAATACTCCTGGAACAAACTCCTATCCATCTGAATATAGTCTTGTAACAAACTCCTATCCATCTGAAAATAGTCTTGTAACAAACTCCTATCCATCTGAAAATACTCCTGTAACAAACTCCTATCCTTCCGAAAATTGTCTTGTAACAAACTCCTATCCATATGAAAATAGTCTTGTAACAAACTCCTATCCGTCTGAAGATAGTCTTGTAACAAACTCCTATCTATCTGAAAATAGTCTTGTAATACACTCCTATCCATCTGAGATTAGTCTTGTAACACACTCCTATCCATCTGAAAATAGTCTTGTAACACACTCCTATCCATCTGAAAATAGTCTTGTAACAAACTCCTATCCATCTGAAAATAGTCTTGTAACAAACTCCTATCCATCCGAAAATTGTCTTGTAACAAACTTCTATCTATCTGAAAAT
Organism: Cetorhinus maximus; assembly: GCF_964194155.1. Classification (NCBI taxonomy): domain Eukaryota; kingdom Metazoa; phylum Chordata; class Chondrichthyes; order Lamniformes; family Cetorhinidae; genus Cetorhinus; species Cetorhinus maximus. The sequence continues at coordinate 17,716 of NW_027598419.1, read as the reverse complement.
AGTCTTGTAACACACTCCTATCCATCTGAGATTAGTCTAGTAACACATTTATCCATCTGAAAATAGTCTTGTAACAAACTCCTATCCATCTGAAAATAGTCTTGTAACACACTCCTATCCATCTGAAAATAGTCTTGTAACAAACTCCTATCCATCTGAAGATAGTCTTGTAACATACTACTATCCATCTGAAAATACTCCTGTAACAATCTCCTATCCATCTGAAAATAGTCTTGTAACAAACTCCTATCCATCTGAAATTAGTCTTGTAACAAACTCCTATCCATCTGAAAATAGTCTTGTAACAAACTCCTATCCATCTGAAATTAGTCTTGTAACAAACTCCTATCCATCTGAAATTAGTCTTGTAACAAACTCCCATCCATCTGAAAATAGTCTTGTAACAAACTCCTATCCATCCGAAAATTGTCTTGTAACAAACTCCTATCCATCTGAAAATTGTCTTGTAACAAACTCCTATCCATCTGAAAATAGTCTTGTAACAATCTCCTATCCATCTGAAATTAGTCTTGTAACAAACTCCTATCCATCTGAAAATAGTCTTGTAATACACTCCTATCCATCTGAGATTAGTCTTGTAACAAACTCCTATCCATCTGAAAATTGTCTTGTAACAAACTCCTATCCATCTGAAAATAGTCTTGTAACAATCTCCTATCCATCTGAAAATAGTCTTGTAACACACTCCTATCCATCTGAAAATTGTCTTGAAACAAACTCCTATCCATCTGAAAATTCTCTTGTAACAAACTCCTATCCATCTGAAAATTGTCTTGTAACAAACTCCTATCCATCTGAAAATAGTCTTGTAACAATCTCCTATCCATCTGAAAATAGTCTTGTAACAAACTCCTATCCATCTGAAAATAGTCTTGTAACAAACTCCTATCCATCTGAAATTAGTCTTGTAACAAACTCCTATCCATCTGAAAATAGTCTTGTAACAAACTCCTATCCATCTGAAAATAGTCTTGTAACAAACTCATATCTATCTGAAAATAGTCTTGTAATACACTTCTATCCATCTGAGATTAGTCTTGTAACACACTCCTTTCCATCTGAAAATAGTCTTGTAACAAACTCCTATCCATCTGAAAATAGTCTTGTAACAAACTCCTATCCATCTGAAATTAGTCTTGTAACAAACTCCTATCCATCTGAAAATAGTCTTGTAACAAACTCCTATCCATCTGAAAATAGTCTTGTAACAATCTCCTATCCATCTGAAATTAGTCTTGTAACAAACTCCTATCCATCTGAAAATTGTCTTGTAACAAACTCCTATCCATCTGAAATTAGTCTTGTAACAAACTCCTATCCATCTGAAAATAGTCTTGTAACAAACTCCTATCCATCTGAAAATAGTCTTGTAACAATCTCCTATCCATCTGAAATTAGTCTTGTAACAAACTCCTATCCATCTGAAAATAGTCTTGTAATACACTCCTATCCATCTGAAAATTGTCTTGTAACAAACTCCTATCCATCTGAAAATTCTCTTGTAACAAACTCCTATCCATCTGAAAATAGTCTTGTAACAAACTCCTATCCATCTGAAAATTGTCTTGTAACACACTTATCCATCTGAGATTAGTCTTGTAACACACTCCTATCCATCTGAAAATAGTCTTGTAACACACTCCTATCCATTTGAAAATAGTCTTGTAACAAACTCCTATCCATCTGAAAATAGTCTTGTAACAAACTCCTATCCATCTGAAAATAGTCTTGTAACAAACTCCTATCCATCTGAAAATAGTCTTGTAACAAACTCCTATCCATCTGAAAATTGTCTTGTAACACACTTATCCATCTGAGATTAGTCTTGTAACACACTCCTATCCATCTGAAAATAGTCTTGTAACACACTCCTATCCATTTGAAAATAGTCTTGTAACAAACTCCTATCCATCTGAAAATAGTCTTGTAATACACTCCTATCCATCTGAGATTAGTCTTGTAACACACTTATCCATCTGAAAATAATCTTGTAACAAACTCCTATCCACCTGAGATTAGTCTTGTAACACACTTATCCATCTGAAAATAGTCTTGTAACACACTCCTATCCATCTCAGATTAGTCTTGTAACAAACTCCTTTCCATCTGAAAATAGTCTTGTAACAATCTCCTATCCATCTGAAAATTGTCTTGTAACAAACTCCTATCCATCTGAAAATAGTCTTGTAACAATCTCCTATCCATCTGAAAATAGTCTTGTAACACACTCCTATCCATCCGAAAATTGTCTTGTAACAAACTCCTATCCATCTGAAAATAGTCTTGTAACAATCTCCTATCCATCTGAAAATAGTCTTGTAACAAACTCCTATCCATCTGAAAATAGTCTTGTAATACACTCCTATCCATCTGAGATTAGTCTTGTAACACACTTATCCATCTGAAAATAATCTTGTAACAAACTCCTATCCACCTGAGATTAGTCTTGTAACACACTTATCCATCTGAAAATAGTCTTGTAACACACTCCTATCCATCTGAAAATTGTCTTGTAACACACTTATCCATCTGAGATTAGTCTTGTAACACACTCCTATCCATCTGAAAATAGTCTTGTAACACACTCCTATCCATTTGAAAATAGTCTTGTAACAAACTCCTATCCATCTGAAAATAGTCTTCTAATACACTCCTATCCATCTGAGATTAGTCTTGTAACACACTTATCCATCTGAAAATAATCTTGTAACAAACTCCTATCCACCTGAGATTAGTCTTGTAACACACTGATCCATGTGAAAATAGTCTTGTAACAAACTCCTATCCACCTGAGATTAGTCTTGTAACACACTTATCCATCTGAAAATAGTCTTGTAACACACTCCTATCCATCTCAGATTAGTCTTGTAACAAACTCCTTTCCATCTGAAAATAGTCTTGTAACAATCTCCTATCCATCTGAAAATTGTCTTGTAACAAACTCCTATCCATCTGAAAATAGTCTTGTAACAATCTCCTATCCATCTGAAAATAGTCTTGTAACACACTCCTATCCATCTGAAAATTGTCTTGAAACAAACTCCTATCCATCTGAAAATTCTCTTGTAACAAACTCCTATCCATCTGAAAATTGTCTTGTAACAAACTCCTATCCATCTGAAAATTGTCTTGTAACAAACTCCTATCCCATCCGAAAATAGTCTTGTAACAAACTCCTATCCATCTGAAAATAGTCTTGTAACAAACTCCTATCCATCTGAAAATTGTCTTGTAACACACTTATCCATCTGAGATTAGTCTTGTAACACACTCCTATCCATCTGAAAATAGTCTTGTAACACACTCCTATCCATTTGAAAATAGTCTTGTAACAAACTCCTATCCATCTGAAAATAGTCTTCTAATACACTCCTATCCATCTGAGATTAGTCTTGTAACACACTTATCCATCTGAAAATAATCTTGTAACAAACTCCTATCCACCTGAGATTAGTCTTGTAACACACTTATCCATCTGAAAATAGTCTTGTAACACACTCCTATCCATCTGAAAATTGTCTTGTAACACACTTATCCATCTGAGATTAGTCTTGTAACACACTCCTATCCATCTCAGATTAGTCTTGTAACAAACTCCTATCCATCTGAAAATAGTCTTGTAACAATCTCTTATCCATCTGAAAATTGTCTTGTAACAAACTCCTATCCATCTGAAAATAGTCTTGTAACAATCTCCTATCCATTTGAAAATAATCTTGTAACACACTCCTATCCATCTGAAAATTGTCTTGAAACAAACTCCTATCCATCTGAAAATTGTCTTGTAACAAACTCCTATCCATCTGAAAATTGTCTTGTAACAAACTCCTATCCATCTGAAAATTGTCTTGTAACAAACTCCTATCCATCTGAAAATAGTCTTGTAACACACTCCTATCCATCTGAAAATTGTCTTGTAACACACTTATCCATCTGAGATTAGTCTTGTAACACACTCCTATCCATTTGAAAATAGTCTTGTAACAAACTCCTATCCATCTGAAAATAGTCTTCTAATACACTCCTATCCATCTGAGATTAGTCTTGTAACACACTTATCCATCTGAAAATAATCTTGTAACACACTCCTATCCATCTCAGATTAGTCTTGTAACAAACTCCTTTCCATCTGAAAATAGTCTTGTAACAATCTCCTATCCATCTGAAAATTGTCTTGTAACAAACTCCTATCCATCTGAAAATAGTCTTGTAACAATCTCCTATCCATCTGAAAATAGTCTTGTAACACACTCCTATCCATCTGAAAATTGTCTTGTAACACACTTATCCATCTGAGATTAGTCTTGTAACACACTCCTATCCATCTCAGATTAGTCTTGTAACAAACTCCTATCCATCTGAAAATTGTCTTGTAACAAACTCCTATCCATCTGAAAATAGTCTTGTAACAATCTCCTATCCATCTGAAAATAGTCTTGTAACACACTCCTATCCATCTGAAAATTGTCTTGAAACAAACTCCTATCCATCTGAAAATTCTCTTGTAACAAACTCCTATCCATCTGAAAATTGTCTTGTAACAAACTCCTATCCATCTGAAAATTGTCTTGTAACAATCTCCTATCCATCTGAAAATTGTCTTGTAACAAACTCCTATCCATCTGAAAATAGTCTTGTAACAATCTCCTATCCATCTGAAAATAGTCTTGTAACAAACTCCTATCCATCTGAAAATAGTCTTGTAACAAACTCCTATCCATCTGAAATTAGTCTTGTAACAAACTCCTATCCATCTGAAAATAGTCTTGTAACAAACTCCTATCCATCTGAAAATAGTCTTGTAACAAACTCATATCTATCTGAAAATAGTCTTGTAATACACTTCTATCCATCTGAGATTAGTCTTGTAACACACTCCTTTCCATCTGAAAATAGTCTTGTAACAAACTCCTATCCATCTGAAAATAGTCTTGTAACAAACTCCTATCCATCTGAAATTAGTCTTGTAACAAACTCCTATCCATCTGAAAATAGTCTTGTAACAAACTCCTATCCATCTGAAAATAGTCTTGTAACAATCTCCTATCCATCTGAAATTAGTCTTGTAACAAACTCCTATCCATCTGAAAATTGTCTTGTAACAAACTCCTATCCATCTGAAATTAGTCTTGTAACAAACTCCTATCCATCTGAAAATAGTCTTGTAACAAACTCCTATCCATCTGAAAATAGTCTTGTAACAATCTCCTATCCATCTGAAATTAGTCTTGTAACAAACTCCTATCCATCTGAAAATAGTCTTGTAATACACTCCTATCCATCTGAAAATTGTCTTGTAACAAACTCCTATCCATCTGAAAATTCTCTTGTAACAAACTCCTATCCATCTGAAAATAGTCTTGTAACAAACTCCTATCCATCTGAAAATTGTCTTGTAACACACTTATCCATCTGAGATTAGTCTTGTAACACACTCCTATCCATCTGAAAATAGTCTTGTAACACACTCCTATCCATTTGAAAATAGTCTTGTAACAAACTCCTATCCATCTGAAAATAGTCTTGTAATACACTCCTATCCATCTGAGATTAGTCTTGTAACACACTTATCCATCTGAAAATAATCTTGTAACAAACTCCTATCCACCTGAGATTAGTCTTGTAACACACTTATCCATCTGAAAATAGTCTTGTAACACACTCCTATCCATCTCAGATTAGTCTTGTAACAAACTCCTTTCCATCTGAAAATAGTCTTGTAACAATCTCCTATCCATCTGAAAATTGTCTTGTAACAAACTCCTATCCATCTGAAAATAGTCTTGTAACAATCTCCTATCCATCTGAAAATAGTCTTGTAACACACTCCTATCCATCCGAAAATTGTCTTGTAACAAACTCCTATCCATCTGAAAATAGTCTTGTAACAATCTCCTATCCATCTGAAAATAGTCTTGTAACAAACTCCTATCCATCTGAAAATAGTCTTGTAATACACTCCTATCCATCTGAGATTAGTCTTGTAACACACTTATCCATCTGAAAATAATCTTGTAACAAACTCCTATCCACCTGAGATTAGTCTTGTAACACACTTATCCATCTGAAAATAGTCTTGTAACACACTCCTATCCATCTGAAAATTGTCTTGTAACACACTTATCCATCTGAGATTAGTCTTGTAACACACTCCTATCCATCTGAAAATAGTCTTGTAACACACTCCTATCCATTTGAAAATAGTCTTGTAACAAACTCCTATCCATCTGAAAATAGTCTTGTAACAAACTCCTATCCATCTGAAAATAGTCTTGTAACAAACTCCTATCCATCCGAAAATTGTCTTGTAACAAACTTCTATCTATCTGAAAATAGTCTTGTAACACACTCCTATCCATCTGAGATTAGTCTAGTAACACATTTATCCATCTGAAAATAGTCTTGTAACAAACTCCTATCCATCTGAAAATAGTCTTGTAACACACTCCTATCCATCTGAAAATAGTCTTGTAACAAACTCCTATCCATCTGAAGATAGTCTTGTAACATACTACTATCCATCTGAAAATACTCCTGTAACAATCTCCTATCCATCTGAAAATAGTCTTGTAACAAACTCCTATCCATCTGAAATTAGTCTTGTAACAAACTCCTATCCATCTGAAAATAGTCTTGTAACAAACTCCTATCCATCTGAAATTAGTCTTGTAACAAACTCCTATCCATCTGAAATTAGTCTTGTAACAAACTCCCATCCATCTGAAAATAGTCTTGTAACAAACTCCTATCCATCCGAAAATTGTCTTGTAACAAACTCCTATCCATCTGAAAATTGTCTTGTAACAAACTCCTATCCATCTGAAAATAGTCTTGTAACAATCTCCTATCCATCTGAAATTAGTCTTGTAACAAACTCCTATCCATCTGAAAATAGTCTTGTAATACACTCCTATCCATCTGAGATTAGTCTTGTAACAAACTCCTATCCATCTGAAAATTGTCTTGTAACAAACTCCTATCCATCTGAAAATAGTCTTGTAACAATCTCCTATCCATCTGAAAATAGTCTTGTAACACACTCCTATCCATCTGAAAATTGTCTTGAAACAAACTCCTATCCATCTGAAAATTCTCTTGTAACAAACTCCTATCCATCTGAAAATTGTCTTGTAACAAACTCCTATCCATCTGAAAATTGTCTTGTAACAATCTCCTATCCATCTGAAAATTGTCTTGTAACAAACTCCTATCCATCTGAAAATAGTCTTGTAACAATCTCCTATCCATCTGAAAATAGTCTTGTAACAAACTCCTATCCATCTGAAAATAGTCTTGTAACAAACTCCTATCCATCTGAAATTAGTCTTGTAACAAACTCCTATCCATCTGAAAATAGTCTTGTAACAAACTCCTATCCATCTGAAAATAGTCTTGTAACAAACTCATATCTATCTGAAAATAGTCTTGTAATACACTTCTATCCATCTGAGATTAGTCTTGTAACACACTCCTTTCCATCTGAAAATAGTCTTGTAACAAACTCCTATCCATCTGAAAATAGTCTTGTAACAAACTCCTATCCATCTGAAATTAGTCTTGTAACAAACTCCTATCCATCTGAAAATAGTCTTGTAACAAACTCCTATCCATCTGAAAATAGTCTTGTAACAATCTCCTATCCATCTGAAATTAGTCTTGTAACAAACTCCTATCCATCTGAAAATTGTCTTGTAACAAACTCCTATCCATCTGAAATTAGTCTTGTAACAAACTCCTATCCATCTGAAAATAGTCTTGTAACAAACTCCTATCCATCTGAAAATAGTCTTGTAACAATCTCCTATCCATCTGAAATTAGTCTTGTAACAAACTCCTATCCATCTGAAAATAGTCTTGTAATACACTCCTATCCATCTGAAAATTGTCTTGTAACAAACTCCTATCCATCTGAAAATTCTCTTGTAACAAACTCCTATCCATCTGAAAATAGTCTTGTAACAAACTCCTATCCATCTGAAAATTGTCTTGTAACACACTTATCCATCTGAGATTAGTCTTGTAACACACTCCTATCCATCTGAAAATAGTCTTGTAACACACTCCTATCCATTTGAAAATAGTCTTGTAACAAACTCCTATCCATCTGAAAATAGTCTTGTAATACACTCCTATCCATCTGAGATTAGTCTTGTAACACACTTATCCATCTGAAAATAATCTTGTAACAAACTCCTATCCACCTGAGATTAGTCTTGTAACACACTTATCCATCTGAAAATAGTCTTGTAACACACTCCTATCCATCTCAGATTAGTCTTGTAACAAACTCCTTTCCATCTGAAAATAGTCTTGTAACAATCTCCTATCCATCTGAAAATTGTCTTGTAACAAACTCCTATCCATCTGAAAATAGTCTTGTAACAATCTCCTATCCATCTGAAAATAGTCTTGTAACACACTCCTATCCATCCGAAAATTGTCTTGTAACAAACTCCTATCCATCTGAAAATAGTCTTGTAACAATCTCCTATCCATCTGAAAATAGTCTTGTAACAAACTCCTATCCATCTGAAAATAGTCTTGTAATACACTCCTATCCATCTGAGATTAGTCTTGTAACACACTTATCCATCTGAAAATAATCTTGTAACAAACTCCTATCCACCTGAGATTAGTCTTGTAACACACTTATCCATCTGAAAATAGTCTTGTAACACACTCCTATCCATCTGAAAATTGTCTTGTAACACACTTATCCATCTGAGATTAGTCTTGTAACACACTCCTATCCATCTGAAAATAGTCTTGTAACACACTCCTATCCATTTGAAAATAGTCTTGTAACAAACTCCTATCCATCTGAAAATAGTCTTCTAATACACTCCTATCCATCTGAGATTAGTCTTGTAACACACTTATCCATCTGAAAATAATCTTGTAACAAACTCCTATCCACCTGAGATTAGTCTTGTAACACACTGATCCATGTGAAAATAGTCTTGTAACAAACTCCTATCCACCTGAGATTAGTCTTGTAACACACTTATCCATCTGAAAATAGTCTTGTAACACACTCCTATCCATCTCAGATTAGTCTTGTAACAAACTCCTTTCCATCTGAAAATAGTCTTGTAACAATCTCCTATCCATCTGAAAATTGTCTTGTAACAAACTCCTATCCATCTGAAAATAGTCTTGTAACAATCTCCTATCCATCTGAAAATAGTCTTGTAACACACTCCTATCCATCTGAAAATTGTCTTGAAACAAACTCCTATCCATCTGAAAATTCTCTTGTAACAAACTCCTATCCATCTGAAAATTGTCTTGTAACAAACTCCTATCCATCTGAAAATTGTCTTGTAACAAACTCCTATCCCATCCGAAAATAGTCTTGTAACAAACTCCTATCCATCTGAAAATAGTCTTGTAACAAACTCCTATCCATCTGAAAATTGTCTTGTAACACACTTATCCATCTGAGATTAGTCTTGTAACACACTCCTATCCATCTGAAAATAGTCTTGTAACACACTCCTATCCATTTGAAAATAGTCTTGTAACAAACTCCTATCCATCTGAAAATAGTCTTCTAATACACTCCTATCCATCTGAGATTAGTCTTGTAACACACTTATCCATCTGAAAATAATCTTGTAACAAACTCCTATCCACCTGAGATTAGTCTTGTAACACACTTATCCATCTGAAAATAGTCTTGTAACACACTCCTATCCATCTGAAAATTGTCTTGTAACACACTTATCCATCTGAGATTAGTCTTGTAACACACTCCTATCCATCTCAGATTAGTCTTGTAACAAACTCCTATCCATCTGAAAATAGTCTTGTAACAATCTCTTATCCATCTGAAAATTGTCTTGTAACAAACTCCTATCCATCTGAAAATAGTCTTGTAACAATCTCCTATCCATTTGAAAATAATCTTGTAACACACTCCTATCCATCTGAAAATTGTCTTGAAACAAACTCCTATCCATCTGAAAATTGTCTTGTAACAAACTCCTATCCATCTGAAAATTGTCTTGTAACAAACTCCTATCCATCTGAAAATTGTCTTGTAACAAACTCCTATCCATCTGAAAATAGTCTTGTAACACACTCCTATCCATCTGAAAATTGTCTTGTAACACACTTATCCATCTGAGATTAGTCTTGTAACACACTCCTATCCATTTGAAAATAGTCTTGTAACAAACTCCTATCCATCTGAAAATAGTCTTCTAATACACTCCTATCCATCTGAGATTAGTCTTGTAACACACTTATCCATCTGAAAATAATCTTGTAACACACTCCTATCCATCTCAGATTAGTCTTGTAACAAACTCCTTTCCATCTGAAAATAGTCTTGTAACAATCTCCTATCCATCTGAAAATTGTCTTGTAACAAACTCCTATCCATCTGAAAATAGTCTTGTAACAATCTCCTATCCATCTGAAAATAGTCTTGTAACACACTCCTATCCATCTGAAAATTGTCTTGTAACACACTTATCCATCTGAGATTAGTCTTGTAACACACTCCTATCCATCTCAGATTAGTCTTGTAACAAACTCCTATCCATCTGAAAATTGTCTTGTAACAAACTCCTATCCATCTGAAAATAGTCTTGTAACAATCTCCTATCCATCTGAAAATAGTCTTGTAACACACTCCTATCCATCTGAAAATTGTCTTGAAACAAACTCCTATCCATCTGAAAATTCTCTTGTAACAAACTCCTATCCATCTGAAAATTGTCTTGTAACAAACTCCTATCCATCTGAAAATTGTCTTGTAACAATCTCCTATCCATCTGAAAATTGTCTTGTAACAAACTCCTATCCATCTGAAAATAGTCTTGTAACAATCTCCTATCCATCTGAAAATAGTCTTGTAACAAACTCCTATCCATCTGAAAATAGTCTTGTAACAAACTCCTATCCATCTGAAATTAGTCTTGTAACAAACTCCTATCCATCTGAAAATAGTCTTGTAACAAACTCCTATCCATCTGAAAATAGTCTTGTAACAAACTCATATCTATCTGAAAATAGTCCTGTAATACACTTCTATCCATCTGAGATTAGTCTTGTAACACACTCCTTTCCATCTGAAAATAGTCTTGTAACAAACTCCTATCCATCTGAAAATAGTCTTGTAACAAACTCCTATCCATCTGAAATTAGTCTTGTAACAAACTCCTATCCATCTGAAAATAGTCTTGTAACAAACTCCTATCCATCTGAAAATAGTCTTGTAACAATCTCCTATCCATCTGAAATTAGTCTTGTAACAAACTCCTATCCATCTGAAAATTGTCTTGTAACAAACTCCTATCCATCTGAAATTAGTCTTGTAACAAACTCCTATCCATCTGAAAATAGTCTTGTAACAAACTCCTATCCATCTGAAAATAGTCTTGTAACAATCTCCTATCCATCTGAAATTAGTCTTGTAACAAACTCCTATCCATCTGAAAATTGTCTTGTAATACACTCCTATCCATCTGAAAATTGTCTTGTAACAAACTCCTATCCATCTGAAAATTCTCTTGTAACAAACTCCTATCCATCTGAAAATAGTCTTGTAACAAACTCCTATCCATCTGAAAATTGTCTTGTAACACACTTATCCATCTGAGATTAGTCTTGTAACACACTCCTATCCATCTGAAAATAGTCTTGTAACACACTCCTATCCATTTGAAAATAGTCTTGTAACAAACTCCTATCCATCTGAAAATAGTCTTGTAATACACTCCTATCCATCTGAGATTAGTCTTGTAACACACTTATCCATCTGAAAATAATCTTGTAACAAACTCCTATCCACCTGAGATTAGTCTTGTAACACACTTATCCATCTGAAAATAGTCTTGTAACACACTCCTATCCATCTCAGATTAGTCTTGTAACAAACTCCTTTCCATCTGAAAATAGTCTTGTAACAATCTCCTATCCATCTGAAAATTGTCTTGTAACAAACTCCTATCCATCTGAAAATAGTCTTGTAACAATCTCCTATCCATCTGAAAATAGTCTTGTAACACACTCCTATCCATCCGAAAATTGTCTTGTAACAAACTCCTATCCATCTGAAAATAGTCTTGTAACAATCTCCTATCCATCTGAAAATAGTCTTGTAACAAACTCCTATCCATCTGAAAATAGTCTTGTAATACACTCCTATCCATCTGAGATTAGTCTTGTAACACACTTATCCATCTGAAAATAATCTTGTAACAAACTCCTATCCACCTGAGATTAGTCTTGTAACACACTTATCCATCTGAAAATAGTCTTGTAACACACTCCTATCCATCTGAAAATTGTCTTGTAACACACTTATCCATCTGAGATTAGTCTTGTAACACACTCCTATCCATCTGAAAATAGTCTTGTAACACACTCCTATCCATTTGAAAATAGTCTTGTAACAAACTCCTATCCATCTGAAAATAGTCTTCTAATACACTCCTATCCATCTGAGATTAGTCTTGTAACACACTTATCCATCTGAAAATAATCTTGTAACAAACTCCTATCCACCTGAGATTAGTCTTGTAACACACTGATCCATGTGAAAATAGTCTTGTAACAAACTCCTATCCACCTGAGATTAGTCTTGTAACACACTTATCCATCTGAAAATAGTCTTGTAACACACTCCTATCCATCTCAGATTAGTCTTGTAACAAACTCCTTTCCATCTGAAAATAGTCTTGTAACAATCTCCTATCCATCTGAAAATTGTCTTGTAACAAACTCCTATCCATCTGAAAATAGTCTTGTAACAATCTCCTATCCATCTGAAAATAGTCTTGTAACACACTCCTATCCATCTGAAAATTGTCTTGAAACAAACTCCTATCCATCTGAAAATTCTCTTGTAACAAACTCCTATCCATCTGAAAATTGTCTTGTAACAAACTCCTATCCATCTGAAAATTGTCTTGTAACAAACTCCTATCCCATCCGAAAATAGTCTTGTAACAAACTCCTATCCATCTGAAAATAGTCTTGTAACAAACTCCTATCCATCTGAAAATTGTCTTGTAACACACTTATCCATCTGAGATTAGTCTTGTAACACACTCCTATCCATCTGAAAATAGTCTTGTAACACACTCCTATCCATTTGAAAATAGTCTTGTAACAAACTCCTATCCATCTGAAAATAGTCTTCTAATACACTCCTATCCATCTGAGATTAGTCTTGTAACACACTTATCCATCTGAAAATAATCTTGTAACAAACTCCTATCCACCTGAGATTAGTCTTGTAACACACTTATCCATCTGAAAATAGTCTTGTAACACACTCCTATCCATCTGAAAATTGTCTTGTAACACACTTATCCATCTGAGATTAGTCTTGTAACACACTCCTATCCATCTCAGATTAGTCTTGTAACAAACTCCTATCCATCTGAAAATAGTCTTGTAACAATCTCTTATCCATCTGAAAATTGTCTTGTAACAAACTCCTATCCATCTGAAAATAGTCTTGTAACAATCTCCTATCCATTTGAAAATAATCTTGTAACACACTCCTATCCATCTGAAAATAGTCTTGTAACAAACTCCTATCCATCTGAAAATTGTCTTGTAACAAACTCCTATCCATCTGAAAATTGTCTTGTAACAAACTCCTATCCATCTGAAAATAGTCTTGTAACAAACTCATATCTATCTGAAAATAGTCTTGTAATACACTTCTATCCATCTGAGATTAGTCTTGTAACACACTCCTTTCCATCTGAAAATAGTCTTGTAACAAACTCCTATCCATCTGAAAATAGTCTTGTAACAAACTCCTATCCATCTGAAATTAGTCTTGTAACAAACTCCTATCCATCTGAAAATAGTCTTGTAACAAACTCCTATCCATCTGAAAATAGTCTTGTAACAATCTCCTATCCATCTGAAATTAGTCTTGTAACAAACTCCTATCCATCTGAAAATTGTCTTGTAACAAACTCCTATCCATCTGAAATTAGTCTTGTAACAAACTCCTATCCATCTGAAAATAGTCTTGTAACAAACTCCTATCCATCTGAAAATAGTCTTGTAACAATCTCCTATCCATCTGAAATTAGTCTTGTAACAAACTCCTATCCATCTGAAAATAGTCTTGTAATACACTCCTATCCATCTGAAAATTGTCTTGTAACAAACTCCTATCCATCTGAAAATTCTCTTGTAACAAACTCCTATCCATCTGAAAATAGTCTTGTAACAAACTCCTATCCATCTGAAAATTGTCTTGTAACACACTTATCCATCTGAGATTAGTCTTGTAACACACTCCTATCCATCTGAAAATAGTCTTGTAACACACTCCTATCCATTTGAAAATAGTCTTGTAACAAACTCCTATCCATCTGAAAATAGTCTTGTAATACACTCCTATCCATCTGAGATTAGTCTTGTAACACACTTATCCATCTGAAAATAATCTTGTAACAAACTCCTATCCACCTGAGATTAGTCTTGTAACACACTTATCCATCTGAAAATAGTCTTGTAACACACTCCTATCCATCTCAGATTAGTCTTGTAACAAACTCCTTTCCATCTGAAAATAGTCTTGTAACAATCTCCTATCCATCTGAAAATTGTCTTGTAACAAACTCCTATCCATCTGAAAATAGTCTTGTAACAATCTCCTATCCATCTGAAAATAGTCTTGTAACACACTCCTATCCATCCGAAAATTGTCTTGTAACAAACTCCTATCCATCTGAAAATAGTCTTGTAACAATCTCCTATCCATCTGAAAATAGTCTTGTAACAAACTCCTATCCATCTGAAAATAGTCTTGTAATACACTCCTATCCATCTGAGATTAGTCTTGTAACACACTTATCCATCTGAAAATAATCTTGTAACAAACTCCTATCCACCTGAGATTAGTCTTGTAACACACTTATCCATCTGAAAATAGTCTTGTAACACACTCCTATCCATCTGAAAATTGTCTTGTAACACACTTATCCATCTGAGATTAGTCTTGTAACACACTCCTATCCATCTGAAAATAGTCTTGTAACACACTCCTATCCATTTGAAAATAGTCTTGTAACAAACTCCTATCCATCTGAAAATAGTCTTCTAATACACTCCTATCCATCTGAGATTAGTCTTGTAACACACTTATCCATCTGAAAATAATCTTGTAACAAACTCCTATCCACCTGAGATTAGTCTTGTAACACACTGATCCATGTGAAAATAGTCTTGTAACAAACTCCTATCCACCTGAGATTAGTCTTGTAACACACTTATCCATCTGAAAATAGTCTTGTAACACACTCCTATCCATCTCAGATTAGTCTTGTAACAAACTCCTTTCCATCTGAAAATAGTCTTGTAACAATCTCCTATCCATCTGAAAATTGTCTTGTAACAAACTCCTATCCATCTGAAAATAGTCTTGTAACAATCTCCTATCCATCTGAAAATAGTCTTGTAACACACTCCTATCCATCTGAAAATTGTCTTGAAACAAACTCCTATCCATCTGAAAATTCTCTTGTAACAAACTCCTATCCATCTGAAAATTGTCTTGTAACAAACTCCTATCCATCTGAAAATTGTCTTGTAACAAACTCCTATCCCATCCGAAAATAGTCTTGTAACAAACTCCTATCCATCTGAAAATAGTCTTGTAACAAACTCCTATCCATCTGAAAATTGTCTTGTAACACACTTATCCATCTGAGATTAGTCTTGTAACACACTCCTATCCATCTGAAAATAGTCTTGTAACACACTCCTATCCATTTGAAAATAGTCTTGTAACAAACTCCTATCCATCTGAAAATAGTCTTCTAATACACTCCTATCCATCTGAGATTAGTCTTGTAACACACTTATCCATCTGAAAATAATCTTGTAACAAACTCCTATCCACCTGAGATTAGTCTTGTAACACACTTATCCATCTGAAAATAGTCTTGTAACACACTCCTATCCATCTGAAAATTGTCTTGTAACACACTTATCCATCTGAGATTAGTCTTGTAACACACTCCTATCCATCTCAGATTAGTCTTGTAACAAACTCCTATCCATCTGAAAATAGTCTTGTAACAATCTCTTATCCATCTGAAAATTGTCTTGTAACAAACTCCTATCCATCTGAAAATAGTCTTGTAACAATCTCCTATCCATTTGAAAATAATCTTGTAACACACTCCTATCCATCTGAAAATTGTCTTGAAACAAACTCCTATCCATCTGAAAATTGTCTTGTAACAAACTCCTATCCATCTGAAAATTGTCTTGTAACAAACTCCTATCCATCTGAAAATTGTCTTGTAACAAACTCCTATCCATCTGAAAATAGTCTTGTAACACACTCCTATCCATCTGAAAATTGTCTTGTAACACACTTATCCATCTGAGATTAGTCTTGTAACACACTCCTATCCATTTGAAAATAGTCTTGTAACAAACTCCTATCCATCTGAAAATAGTCTTCTAATACACTCCTATCCATCTGAGATTAGTCTTGTAACACACTTATCCATCTGAAAATAATCTTGTAACAAACTCCTATCCACCTGAGATTAGTCTTGTAACACACTGATCCATGTGAAAATAGTCTTGTAACAAACTCCTATCCACCTGAGATTAGTCTTGTAACACACTTATCCATCTGAAAATAGTCTTGTAACACACTCCTATCCATCTCAGATTAGTCTTGTAACAAACTCCTTTCCATCTGAAAATAGTCTTGTAACAATCTCCTATCCATCTGAAAATTGTCTTGTAACAAACTCCTATCCATCTGAAAATAGTCTTGTAACAATCTCCTATCCATCTGAAAATAGTCTTGTAACACACTCCTATCCATCTGAAAATTGTCTTGAAACAAACTCCTATCCATCTGAAAATTCTCTTGTAACAAACTCCTATCCATCTGAAAATTGTCTTGTAACAAACTCCTATCCATCTGAAAATTGTCTTGTAACAAACTCCTATCCCATCCGAAAATAGTCTTGTAACAAACTCCTATCCATCTGAAAATAGTCTTGTAACAAACTCCTATCCATCTGAAAATTGTCTTGTAACACACTCCTATCCATCTGAAAATTGTCTTGAAACAAACTCCTATCCATCTGAAAATAGTCTTGTAACAAACTCCTATCCATCTGAAAATTGTCTTGTAACAAACTCCTATCCATCTGAAAATAGTCTTGTAACACACTCCTATCCATCTGAAAATTGTCTTGTAACACACTTATCCATCTGAGATTAGTCTTGTAACACACTCCTATCCATCTGAAAATAGTCTTGTAACACACTCCTATCCATTTGAAAATTGTCTTGTAACAAACTCCTATCCCATCTGAAAATAGTCTTGTAACAAACTCCTATCCATCTGAAAACAGTCTTGTAACATACTCCTATCCATCTGAAAATTGTCTTGTAACAAACTCCTATCCATCTGAAAACAGTCTTGTAACATACTCCTATCCATCTGAAAATAGTCTTGTAACACACTCCTATCCATCTGAAATTAGTCTTGTAACATACTTATCCATCTGAGATTAGTCTTGTAACAAACTCCTATCCATCTGAAAATTGTCTTGTAACAAACTCCTATCCCATCTGAAAATAGTCTTGTAACACACTCCTATCCATCTGAGATTAGTCTTGTAACACACTCCTATCCATCGGAAGATAGTCTTGTGACGGACTCCTGCTCATCAGTTCTGCA
>NW_027598418.1:15000-45189 GCF_964194155.1 Cetorhinus maximus | reverse complement strand
TCTCCGTCTCTCTCTTTCTTTCTCTGTCACATGAGCAGGGACATGTTATGAATAAAAGTTAAACATCTTTATTTTTATTCGCTGTCAGAAACCTCATCCCGCCCGTGGATGAGGTTTCCTAAAAAATCCAAAGGCCGCTTGGCCTTTTCGCCTGCCCGTCAACCACAAGGTTGGACAAGCAGCGAAAAATTGAATTTAATTATTGCTTTAATGGCCTCAATAGGCCTTTTAATTATCGGCGGACACGCTAACTTCTCCCGCGTGCACCCACCGGCCGAAATATCGCGCAAGTGCGCGATGACGTCAGGACGCTTGCCTGAAGTCATCACGCCTCATTTTACACTCGGGTCGGATGCACACCTGCCCAATGCACGGAAAATTCTACCCTACGTTTATTTACAATATATTCAGCAGCAATGACACGCGTGCTTTCAGCTCCAACTCCATCTCTGCACCAACTGCTGAGGTAGCCCGCGCCACTCTCCGATTGGCTACCACAGATCCTAATTACCATAAAAATCCATAAGTACTACAGTCACGTAAACAGTGCTTATCCATCGACAACACAAAGATAGGTGGGAAAGGAAGCTGTGAGGAGGATACAAAGAGTCTGCAAAGGGGTATAGATAGGTTAAGCAAGTGAGCAGAAATGTGGCAGATGGATTACAACGGGGAAAAATGGTGAAGTTGTCCACTTTGGTCAGAAGGATAGAAAAGGAGAATATTATTTAAATGGAGACAGGCTGCAGAATGCGACACAGAGGGATCTGGGTGTCCTTGTACATGAATCACAGAAAGTCAGCATTCAGGAACAGCACAGAATGAGGAAGGGAAGTGGAATGTTGGCCTTTATTGCAAAGGGATGGAGTACGAAAGGAGGGAAGTCTTGCTACAACTGTACAGGGCGTTGGTGAGATTTGATCTGGAGCAGTGTGTACAGTTCTGGTCTCCTTACGTAGGGAGGGATAGACTTGCATTGGAGGCAGTTCAGGGAAGGTTCACTGGGCTGATTCCTGGGATGAAGGGGTTTGTCCTGTGAGGAAAGGTTGAGCAGGTTGGACCTGTATCCATTGGACTTATTGAAACATGTAAGATTCTGAGGGAGGGGGCTTGTCAGGGTAGATGCTGAGAGGATGTTTCCCCCTCGCGGGGGAATCTAGAATGAGGGGGGCACAGTTTCGGAATGAGGGGTCTCCCATTGAAGATGGAGATGAGGAGGAATTTCCTCTCTCAGAGGGTGGTTAGCCTGTGGAATTCTGTTCCCCGGAGAGCAGTGGAGGCCGGGTCACTGAATATACTCAAGGCCGAGTGAGGCAGATTCTTGATTGACAAGGGGGTTCAAGGGTTCTGGGGTAACAGGCAGGAAAGTGGAGTTGAGGCCACAATCAGATCAGCCATGATAGCATTGGATGGAGGAGCAGGCTCAAGGGGCTGAATGGCCTCCTCCTACTCTAAAGTCGTACGATCCGATGATCTTGTTAGGAAGAGGGACATCCTATTTTTATCCACATGGTTTGTTTGTCTTTTTTAGATTTTGTGTCAGTCTATAGTTCGATCCCGTTAGGTTGTGTCTAATGGACACACACAACAATGAGGTTTCTGGATCAAACCCTCAGCTTCCTCTATGAAAGGCTGTGCATTTTGACAATGGCTTGACACAGGACTAGCCAGGTACTGCATTGAACTCAGCGGGTCTGGGAATGGGAAACAGGAGGCTGGGATTGCCCCCGGAGAGTGAGGGAACTGGGGATGGGTATCGAGAGAGAGAGAGGGTGAGAAATAGAAAGAGAGGGAAAGGGCGGAGGTGGGGAGGGGAGAGAGAAGGAGAGAAGGTGGAGAGTGACAAACTGAGAGAGGAGGGAGAGAGAAACAGAGAGAGAGAGAGAGAGGGAGAGAGAAACCAAGAGAGGGGATAGAGGGAAACAGAAAGAGAGGGAGAGAGAGAGAGAGAGAGAGAGAGGGAGAAACAGAGAGAGAGAGGGAGAGAGAAATAGAAGAGGGGGAGAAACAAACTGAGAGAGAGAAAAAGACAGAGAGAGAGGGACAGAGAGAGAGACAGAGAGAGAGGAACAGATAGACAGAGAGAACACAGATAGAGGGAGACATGAAGAGAGATAGAGAAGGACAGAGAGAGAGAGAAACAGAGAGATACAGAGATAGAGAGAGAAACCAAGAGAGGGGGGAGAGGGAAACAGAAAGAGAGGGAGAGAGAAAGGGAGAAACAGAGGAAAGAGGGAGGGAGAGAGAAACAAAGAGAGGAGGGAAGGAGAAACAGAGAGGAGAGGGGGAGAGAAAGAAACAGAAAGAGAGGGAGAAACAGAAAGAGAGAGGGAGAGAGAAATAGAAGAGGGGGAGAAACAAACTGAGAGAGAGAGAGAGACAGAGAGAGAGGAACAGATAGACAGAGAGAACACAGATAGAGGGAGACATGAAGAGAGATAGAGAAGGACAGAGAGAGAAAAACCTGAGACAGAGGTACAAAGAGAGAGAGGGACACAGAGTGAGAGAGAGAATTAAACAGAGAGGAGAGAAAGAGGAGAGAGGGACACAAAGAGCCAGAGAGAGGCAAAGAGAGAAACAGAAAAAGCAAAGAGACAGAAAGGATGAGAGAGAGAAAAGGAGAAAAACTGAAAGGGAACAATAAATGAGAGAAAAGAGAGAAGAGAAAGGGACCGATAGAAACCGATAGAGGGAGGAAGAGACAGGGAAAGGAATAGGAAGACAGTGAGAGAGGGTGAGGAGATCAGCAGGAAGAAGAGAACGATGAGAGGAAGGAGCAGGAACGAGGGAGGGGGATTGAAGAGAGGGAAGGAGAGAGCTGGGAAAAAGGGAAATGGAGAGTGAGAGAGAGAGAGAGAAGAAAAAGGAAAAGCTGGGGGGAGGGAAATGGAGATGGGGCTAGAGATGAAGCTATGGGAGACAGAGAGTAGGGGAAGATGGGAGGAGAGCAAAACAGGAGACAGAAAGAAGGTGAGAAAGGGAGAGTGAGAGAGAAAGAGAGAGAGAAAGAGAGTGAAAAAGAGAAAGAAAGTGAGAGAGAGAGTGAGAAAGAGAAAGAGAGTGAGAGAGAGAGAGTGAGAAAGAGAAAGAGAGTGAGAGAGAGAGAGTGAGAGAGAAAGAGAGTGAGAAAGAGAAAGAGAGTGAGAGAGAGAGAGTGAGAAAGAGAAAGAGAGTGAGAGAGAGAAAGAGAAAGAGAGTGAGAGAGAAAGAGAGTGAGAAAGAGAAAGAGAGTGAGAGAGAGAGTGAGAGAGAAAGAGAGTGAGAAAGAGAAAGAGAGTGAGAAAGAGAAAGAGAGTGAGAAAGAGTGAGAGAGAGAGTGAGAGAGAAAGAGAATGAGAAAGAGAGTGAGAGAGAGAGAGAGAAAGAGAGTGAGAAAGAGAAAGAGAGTGAGAAAGAGAAAGAGAGTGAGAAAGAGTGAGAGAGAGAGTGAGAGAGAAAGAGAATGAGAAAGAGAGTGAGAGAGAGAGAGAAAGAGAGTGAGAAAGAGAAAGAGAATGAGAAAGAGAGTGAGAGAGAGAGAGTGAGAGAGAAAGAGAGTGAGAGAGAGAGAGTGAGAGAGAAAGAGAATGAGAAAGAGAGAGTGAGAGAGAAAGAGAGTGAGAAAGAGAAAGAGAATGAGAAAGAGAATGAGAAAGAGAGTGAGAGAGAGAGTGAGAGAGAAAGAGAGTGAGAGAGAGAGAGTGAGAGAGAAAGAGAGTGAGAGAGAGAGAGTGAGAGAGAGAGTGAGAGAGAGAGTGAGAGAGAAAGAGAGTGAGAGAGAGAGAGTGAGAGAGAAAGAGAGTGAGAGAGAGAGAGTGAGAGAGAAAGAGAATGAGAAAGAGAGAGTGAGAGAGAAAGAGAATGAGAAAGAGAGAGTGAAAGAGAGTGAGAGAGAGAGTGAGAAAGAGAGAGAGTGAGAGAGAAAGAGAGTGAAAGAGAGTGAGAGAGAGAGTGAGAAAGAGAGTGGGCTGTGCATGATCTGGAAATCCCCAGTCAGCCGACAGGAGATTTGAACTGAGTCACTCCGGCTTTCCTCATCGAGGGCCTGACGTGACTCTTGCGTTCTGATGGAAGACCCAGAGTGAGGTGCTCCTCGGGAACAGGGCCTCTCGGTTCATCTCCACTCTTTTCAAACCTCTGACAGGGGGGGTTGGACTCAGTGCGGGAGCGCTGGCGGGAATCGTGGTGGGGTGGGGCGTGTCGGAGGAGCGTTAATCTTCAGCCTGCTTCTCACCTTCATCTGCGTCACCCTGAGACGTCGTGAGTAACAAGTCCCGAGCCCACGGTGGGTGGGGTCATTCGGGAGAACGTTCTGGAATATTACCGTAGAGAGAGAGACACGTTGCTGTAGCTTTTCGTCTTGCACCCAGTTAGGACCAGTCCCCCCCGGGACGAGGTTCCCCCAAATTGCTATGCTCCCGTGCGAGGAGGGATGAACTGGCACCCTTTCTTGACCTCACCCCCTCGGTTGGTCACAACAAAGTTAATTTTAAAAGGATCCCTTCTCCTCCCCACCGTGGATACCGTCTCCCAGTCCAATTTCTGCCTTAGAAGGAGCCAATTTAACCAAGCAGTCTTGAGTCAAAGAGAGAGCGAGTTTATTAGTTACTAGAACGCGAGAAGAATTGTTTACATGCACGTTGTAGTCCGGAGCAATGGATAGTAATGGCTGAGGCTCCTATTTTCATTCCCTCGCACGTCCGACCAGGAATGTCTTCCTCTCTTCCCGCCTGGTATTGACGTGTGTCGCAAGGATTTGCAGGTCGATATTCGGCCTGTTGGGCTGCACACGTTTCTGCTTCTCATTTTTTGACTTGGAGTCTGCGCCCAGGCTTAACGAATCAAGCCCAGTGAGCGCAGATCAGTTACCAGACTCGCATAATCAAACCAGAGCAACTAAGTACCGCAGCCACGTCACGGGTGCACTGGCCTTGCCCATTCAGTCCTGGGGTGGGGACTCGAGATGGGGCTCAGAGGCAGAGGCTCTCTACCCACTACAGCGCAAGACCTGGTCAACATTGTACCCAACTTGGTGTCATTGGCTAATTATAGAAGGACTGACCAATATCTGAGATAGAGAGAGAGACGGGCGGGTGGATGGACATAGCGAAATGAATGCATGTAGAGCGACGTGAATCTGCGGAGAGCCGGAGGGACAAATGGGCCAATGGGGAGAGAGCAAGGCAGATATGTAGACCGGTGTAGGGGTGAATGGGAAGTTGAGATCATTCTGGTTTTTATGGCACGTGGGGCAATGGGGAGACAGTGGCTTAGTGGCAATGTCACTGGGCTAGTAACCCAGAGGCCCAGGCTAATGCCCTGGGGGCTGTGGGTTCGAATCCCACCACGGTAGCTGGTGGAATTTAAATTCAGATGATAAATCAGGGATTGAAAGCCAGTTTCAGTCATGGTGACCATGAAACTATCATCGATTGTTGTAAAAACCCATCTGGGTCACTAATGTCCCCTTTAGGGGGGGAAATCTGCCCTCCTTACCCGGTCTGGCCTACATGTGACTCCAGACCCCACAGCGATGTGGTTGACTCTTAACTGCCCCCCTGAAATGGCCAAGCAAGCCCCTCGGTTCAAGGGCAATTAGGGATGGGCAACAAATGCTGGCCTTACCAGCGACACCCACATCCCATGAAAGAATGAAGGAGTCTTCAGTATATTAGTCTCTACAGGACTATAAGGGGAGGTTTTGGTCCAGTTGTGACATTTCTGGCCTCCTCACCTTAGTGAAGTTATTAGAGAGGGTGCGGAAAAGATTCCCGAGAATGGTTCCAGAGATGTGGAGCGTGGATAGGTTGGAGAAGCTGGGACTGTTCTCCTTGAAGAAGAGAGGATTTGAGAGGGGATTTCAATAGAGGTGTTCAAAATCATGAGGGGTCCGGGACAGAGTAGATCGGGAGAGAGTCTGTTCCCCTTGGCGGAAGGATCGAGAACCAGAGGGACGCAGATTTCAGGCAAAAGGAGCAACGGAGACACGAGGAGAAACTTTTTCACGCGGCGAGTGGTTGGGATCTGGAATGTTCCGCCCGAGAGTGTGGGGGAGGCAGATTCAATCGAGGATTTTAAAAGGGAATTGGATTGTTGTCTGAAATGGAAGAACGGCCAGGGTTACGGGGGTGGGAGAAGGCGGGGAGAATGGGGCTAGCTTCAGTTGCTCTTGCAGAGAGCCGGCACAGAGACAATGGGCTGAATGGCCTCCTTCTGTGCAGTATACAGCTTTATAACTGCTGTGTTTATTAACTGGGTTCAGATTCCACCGGCCTTGATGGTGGGATTTGAACCCATGTCCCTCAAAGTGTGAGCCTGGGCCTCCTGGATTACCCATCCGGCCACATTACCACTAGGGCCACCATCTGCCCATCCATTGCAGGGGAGGAGGGGGTGGTGCAGGGCCCCAGGGAGTGGGAATGGGACAAGTAAGGAAATAATAGACATGTCTCGAGCAGGTGTGAATGGCAGAGTGAGGAACGGGATCCATTCGGAAGTAAAAAACACGATTAAGAAACGGAAACGGAAAAGGGGGCATAAGATTGCGGCTTGTAACTGTCGAACTCAATGTTGAGCCCGGAAGGCTGTAAATTGCTTTATCGGGAGATGAGGTGCCCTTCCTCAGCGGGTAATAGGGAAGGCAAGTGGAATGTTGGCCTTTATTTCAAAGGGAATGGAGTATAAAACTAGGGAAGCCTTGCTAAAACTATACAAGGCACTAGTTAGACCACGCCTTGAATACCGTGAGCAGTTTTGGTCCCCTTATCTAAGGAAAGATGTACTGGCTTTGGAGGCAGTCCAGGGAAGGTTCTCTAGGTTGATCCCAGTAATGGAGGGATTTTCTTATGAGGAGAGGTTGAGTAGGTTGGGCCTGTACTCATTGGAGTTTAGGAGAATGAGAGGCGACCTTATTGAAACATATAAGATTCTTAGGGGGCTTAACAGGGTAGATGCTGAGAGGTTGTTTCCTCTTGTGGGAGAGTCTAGGACCAGGGGGCATAATCTCAGAGCAAGGGGTCACCCATTTAATACAGAGATGAGGAGGAATTTCTTCTCTGAGGGTAGTGAATCTGCAGAGGGCTGTAGAGGCTGGGTCGTTCAGTATATTTAAGGCTGAGATAGATTTTTAATCAGAAAGGGAATCGGGGGTTATGGGGAAAAGGCAGGAAAGCGGAGTTGAGGTTTATCAGATCAGCCACGATCTCATTGAATGGCAGAGCAGACTCGATGGGCCGAATGGCCTACTTCTGCTTATGGCTTTACAGGCACGCGTTCAGCTTCAGTGGCAGAGTGCAGCAGACCGAGGACAGGAAGGTCAGAGTGGGAGCGAGGTGGAGGTTGAGAGGAGAGATTACATTGATGAGGCTGGCATTCCCCAGAATATAAAAGGCTAGGAGATGCTGAGGGGTTTTTTTTTAGGATTTTGACATGAACTGATCGAATCGTTTGACAGAAACTTTGACAGCTGATCGGGGCGGAGTCTCAGACAAAGGAGTAGAATCTTAAAATCAGAGCCAGGTCATTCTGGACTAGCCACACAGATACTGTGGCTACAAGAGCAGGTCAGAGGCTGGGAATCCTGCGGTGAGTAACTCACCTCCTGACTCCCCAAAGCCTGTCCACCATCAACAAGGCACAAGTCAGGAGTGTGATGGAATACTCCCCACTTACCTGGATGAGTGCAGCTCCCACAACACTCAAGAAGCTCAACACCATCCAGGACAAAGCAGCCCCGCTTGATTGGCACCACATCCACAAACATTCGCTCCCTCCACCACCGATGCACAGTAGCAGCAGTGTGTGTACCATCTACAAGATGCACTGCAGGAACTCACCAAGGCTCCTTCGACAGCACCTTCCAAACTCACGACCACTACCATCTAGAAGGACAAGGGCAGCAGACACATGGGAACACCACCACCTGGAAGTTCCCCTCCAAGTCACTCACCATCCTGACTTGGAAATATATCGGCCGTTCCTTCACTGTCGCTGGGTCAAAATCCTGGAACTCCCTCCCTAACAGCACTGTGGGTGTACCTACACCACATGGACTGCAGCGGTTCAAGAAGGCAGCTCACCCACCACCTTCTCAAGGGGCAATTAGGGATGGGCAATAAATGCTGGCCTAGCCAGCGAAACCCACATCCCATAAATAGGTAAATCAAAAGGTGGGAGGATTGTGGAACTCTGTCCCACAGAAAGCCATAGGTGCTAGGGGGGTGGTTGGGGTGATGGTCAGTGAGTACTTTTCAATCTGGGATTGATAGATTTTTACTAGACAAGGGGATTGAGGGATATGGAGATAAGACGGGTGCATGGGTTAAGAAACAGATCAGGCAAGATCTCACTGAATGGCAAAACAATAATGAGGAGCTGAATGGGCCTCCTCCTGTTCCTGTGTAACAGGTTAGAGGGGCTGAATGGCCTCCTCCTGTTCCTGTGTAACAGGCTCGATGGGCCAATTGGCCTCCTCCTGTTCAAGTGTAACAGGCTCGAGGGGCTGAATGGCCTCCTCCTGTTCCTGTGTAACAGGCTCGAGGGGGCTGAATGGGCCTCCTCCTGTTCCTGTGCAACAGGCTCGAGGGGGCTGAATGGGCCTCCTCCTGTTCCTGTGCTCTTTAACAGATTCTGGGAGGGATCGTCAATGAAAACATTCCTCCCTCAAACCCACCCCCAACCCATCTACCCAATGACACAGGTGCTAAATTCCCAAATTGACCTATTGTCATGACAACTGGCCCGAGTTACGTGAATCCAACTCTGCTGGGCCCTTCTGGAATGTTCTACATGCTGATAAACCTTCCAAGGTCAATGCCGGGGGCCTTGTTTACCTCCATTGCATTCCTGTCACCAGGCAAACAGAAATGGTTGGAAATATTCATCAGGGCTATCGACCCCAGGACTGAAAACATTTTGTGTTAAGACCCATTTGTTCCGGCTTCCTAACAGATTCTAGAGCATCTCACAGCCAACGAAGGCCATTGCTGTAATGTAGGAAATGCAGCAGCCAATTTGTGCACAGCAAGATCCCACAAACAGAAATGTGATAATGACCCCTTGTTTTTTTAGTGATGTTGGTTGAGGGCCTTGGTCTAATGTCTCATCTGAAAGATGCTCCCTCTGACAGTGCAGCACTCCCTCAGTACTGACCCTCCGACAGTGCAGCACTCCCTCAGTACTGACCCTCCGACAGTGCGGCACTCCTTCAGTACTGACCCTCCGACAGTGCGGCACTCCTTCAGTACTGACCCTCCGACAATGCGGTACTCCCTCAGTACTGACCCTCCGACAGTGCGGCACTCCTTCAGTACTGACCCTCCGACAGTGCGGCACTCCCTCAGTACTGACCCTCCGACAGTGCGGTACTCCCTCAGTACTGACCCTCTGACAGTGCGGAACTCCCTCGGTACTGACCCTCCGACAGTGCAGAGATCCCTCAGTACTGACCCTCCGACAGTGCAGCGATCCCTCAGTACTGACCCTCCGACAGTGCAGCACTCCTGCTGTAGAGACTCATTGAGTGTTGGCCTGGGCTCATGTCATGTGAGGTGTTTTTAATTCAGTTGTACATAATAAATTTGTTAATCAGTCACATTCTGAGGGACTGTCGGGTGCAGGTTGAGGTTATCTAGAGCAATCACAATTTGGATAATCATTATATTCTTCAGTGTCGAATCGGTTTTACAGAATATTGTTGACGAACCTTTTCACATGACCCACGCAGAACAGGAGGAAGCCATTTGGCTCATCACCGCTGTGCTAGCTCTTTGAGCCATAAGACCATAAGACCATAAGACATAGGAGCAGGAATTAGGCCATTCGGCCCATCGAGTCTGCTCCGCCATTCAATCATGGCTGATAAGTTTCTCAACCCCATTCTCCCGCCTTCTCCCCGTAACCTTTGATCCCCTTACCAATCAAGAACCTATCTATCTCGGTCTTAAATACACTCAATGACCTGACCTCCACAGCCTTCTGTGGCAATGAATTCCATAGATTCACCACTCTCTGGCTAAAGAAGTTTCTCCTCATCTCTGTTCTAAAAGGTCTTCCCTTTACTCTGAGGCTGTGCCCTCGGGTCCTAGTCTCTCCTACTAATGGAAACATCTTCCCCACGTCCACTCTATCCAGGCCTTTCAGTATTCTGTAAGTTTCAATCAGATCCCCCCTCATCCTTCTAAACTCCATCGAGCATCGACCCAGAGTCCTCAAACCTTCCTCATATGTTAACCCTTTCATTCCTGGGATCGTTCTCGTGAACCTCCCCTGGACCCTCCCCAGTGCCAGCACATCCTTCCTGAGATACAGGGTCCAAAATTGCTCACAATGTTCTAAATGTGGTCTGACCAGAGCCTTATAAAGCCTCAGCAGCACATCCCTGCTTTTATATTCAAGTCCTCTTCAAATATATGCCAACATTGCATTTGCCTTCCTAACTACTGACTCAATCTGCAAGTTAACCTTAAGAGAATCCTGGACTAGGACTCCCAAAGAGCCCTCCCTGCGCTTTCCCCATCACCCTGCAAAATGATCCCCTTCCAGTATTTCTCCGATTCCCCCCCTTTTGAAAGTTCCTATTGAATCTGCTTCCACCGCCCTTTCAGGCAGCGCCTTCCAGATCACAACAACTCGCTGTGTCCAAAAAAAACAAATTCTCCTCATCTCCCCCTCTGGTTCTTTTCCCGATTCTCTTCAATCTGTGTCCCTCTGGTTACCGACCCTCCTGCCGCTGGAAACACTTTCTCCTTATTGACTCTATCCAAACCCCCTCATGATTTTGAACATCTCGATTCAATCTCCCCCTTAACCTTCTCTGCTCTGAGGAGAACAATCCCAGCTTCTCCCAGTCTCTCCACATGGACTGAAGTCCCTCATCCCCGGGGACCATTCGAGTGAATCTCCCCCTTCCCACTTTGTCTCAGTTGTCTGTGCTTTTCACAGGGAGAATGGAAAGTTCCGGCTCTGAAAAGCAGGCAGGGTGACATAAGGTGAGTCGCTCTTCCACCCGCGCCATCGCTCCACCTCATCTTGGGAGTCCCAGTGACCCGTTACAGAATTACATCAAACTCCCAGCACAGAAACAGGCCATTCGGCCCATCTGCTCCGTGCTGGTGTTTCTGCTCCACACGAGCCTCCTCCCACTCCACCCCCACCCCCACTCTCTCCATCTCACCCCATCACCATATCCTTCCATTCCTTTCTCCCTCATGTGTTTATCCAGCTTCTCCCTTATATACATCGACACTATTCACCTCGACCACTCCCTGTGGGAGCGAGTTCCACATTCCCCCCCACTCTCTGGGTAAGGATGTTTCTCCTGAATTCCCCATTGGGGTTATTAGTGACGATCTTATATCGATGGTCCCTAGTTCTGGTCTCACTCCGACAAGTGGAAACATCTTCTCTACGTCTCCCCTATCGAAACCCTCTCATCATTTTAAAGACCTCGATCAAGTCACCCCCTCAGCCTTCTCTTTTCTAGAGAATAGAGACCCAGCCTGTTCACTCTTTCCTGAGAGTTACTCAATCTCAGGTCTGTTGATTCATTCACTGACACCTATCACTCCATATTCCTCATGCTGTGTCTCACTACAACACCATCTCAGTCACTCATTGCCTCTATATCTGTTTCACACCTTATCACTCTCTGTCTATCTCACTTTGCACTCCCTCAGTACTGACCCTCCGACAGTGCAGCACTCCCTCAGTACTGACCCTCCGACAGTGCAGCACTCGCTCAGTACTGACACTCTGACAGTGCAGCACTCCCTCAGTACTGACCCTCCGACAGTGCAGCACTCCCTCAGTACTGACCCTCTGACAGTGCAGCACTCCCTCAGTACTGACCCTCCGACAGTGCAGCATTCCCTCAGTACTGACCCTACGACAGTGCAGCATTCCCTCAGTACTGACCCTACGACAGTGCAGCACTCCCTCAGTACTGACCCTCCGACAGTGCGGTGCTCCCTCAGTACTGACCCTCCGACACTGCGGCACTCCCTCAGTACTGACCCTCCGACGGTGCAGCACTCCCTCAGTCCTGACCCTCTGACAGTGCAGCACTCCCTCAGTACTGACCCTCCGACAGTGTAGCACTCCCTCAGTACTGACCCTCCGACAGTGCAGCATTCCCTCAGTACTGACCCTACGACAGTGCAGCGCTCCCTCAGTACTGACCCTCCAACAGTGCAGCACTCCCTCAGTACTGACCCTCTGACAGTGCAGCACTCCTTCAGTACTGACCCTCCGACAGTGCAGCACTCCATCAGTACTGACCCTCGGACAGTGTAGCACTCCCTCAGTACATACCCTCCGACAGTGCAGCACTCCCTCAGTACTGACCCTCCGACAGTGCAGCACTCCCTCAGTACTGACCCTCCGACAGTGCGGTGCTCCCTCAGTACTGACCCTCCGACAGTGCGGCACTCCCTCAGTACTGACCCTCCGACAGTGTGGCACTCCCTCAGTACTGACCCTCTGACAGTGCAGCACTCCCTCAGTCCTGACCCTCTGACAGTGCAGCACTCCCTCAGTACTGACCCTCCGACAGTGCAGCATTCCCTCAGTACTGACCCTCCGACAGTGCAGCATTCCCTCAGTACTGACCCTCCGACAGTGCAGCACTCCCTCAGTACTGACCTTCCGACAGTGCGGTGCTCCCTCAGTACTGACCCTCCGACACTGCGGCACTCCCTCAGTACTGACCCTCCGACGGTGCAGCACTCCCTCAGTCCTGACCCTCTGACAGTGCAGCACTCCCTCAGTACTGACCCTCCGACAGTGTAGCACTCCCTCAGTACTGACCCTCCGACAGTGCAGCACTCCCTCAGTACTGACCCTCCGACAGTGCAGCACTCCCTCAGTACTGACCCTCCGACAGTGCAGCACTCCTTCAGTACTGACCCTCCGACAGTGCAGCACTCCATCAGTACTGACCCTCGGACAGTGTAGCACTCCCTCAGTACATACCCTCCGACAGTGCAGCACTCCCTCAGTACTGACCCTCCGACAGTGCAGCACTCCTTCAGTACTGACCCTCCGACAGTGCAGCACTCCATCAGTACTGACCCTCGGACAGTGTAGCACTCCCTCAGTACATACCCTCCGACAGTGCAGCACTCCCTCAGTACTGACCCTCCGACAGTGCAGCACTCCCTCAGTACTGACCCTCCGACAGTGCGGTGCTCCCTCAGTACTGACCCTCCGACAGTGCGGCACTCCCTCAGTACTGACCCTCCGACAGTGCGGCACTCCCTCAGTACTGACCCTCCGACAGTGCAGCACTCCCTCAGTACTGACCCTCCGACAGTGTAGCACTCCCTCAGTACTGACCCTCCGACAGTGCAGCACTCCCTCAGTACTGACCCTCCGACAGTGCAGCACTCCCTCAGTACTGACCCTCCGACAGTGCAGCACTCCTTCAGTACTGACCCTCCGACAGTGCAGCACTCCCTCAGTACTGACCCTCCGACAGTGCAGCACTCCCTCAGTACTGACCCTCCGACAGTGCAGCACTCCCTCAGTACTGACCCTCCGACAGTGCAGCACTCCCTCAGTACTGACCCTCCGACAGTTTGGTGCTCCCTCAGGAGGAATGTCGGCCTGGATTAAAGGGCTGAATTCTCTGGAATGGGAGACTCAAACCCACACACCCCCATCTCAGAAAGAAGGGTGGGAGGGAGTGGGAGGTGGAGGGGGTGGTGGTGTGTGTGTGTGTGTGTGTGTGTGCCCATGTGTCTATGTGTACGCGTTCTCATGTGCGTGTGTGTATGCCGTTGTGTAAGCGTGTGTGTGCCCTTGTGTGTGTATGTATATGTATGCCTGCGTGTGTGTGTCTGTCTGTATGTGTGTGTGTGTCTGTATGTGTGCGCGTGTGTATATGTATGTGTGTGTTCGTGTATGTGTTAGCATGTGTGTTAGCGTGTGTGTTTGTGCCCGTGTGCTTGTTGTTTGTATGTGTTGTGTGTGTCTGTGTATATGCGTGTGTTTGTGTATGTGTGTTAGTGTGAGCGTGTGTATTTGTGTATGTGCATGCGTGTATCTGTGTTCCTATGTGTGTGTGTGTGCCCATGTGCACAAGGATGTGTGTGTGTCCGTGTATATGTGTGTGTTTGTGTTGTCTGTGCGTATATGTATGTGTGTGCCCTTGTGTGTGTATGTGCGTGTTAGTGTGTGTGTGTGTGGGTGTGTTAGTGTGTGTGTGTGTGTGTTAGTGTGTGTGTGTTTGTGTGTGTGTGTTAGTGTGTGTGTGTGTGGGTGTGTTAGTGTGTGTGTGTGTGTGTTAGTGTGTGTGTGTGTTTGTGTGTGTGTGTTAGTGTGTGTGTGTGTGTTAGTGTGTGTGTGTTAGTGTGTGTGTGTTAGTGTGTGTGTGTGTGTGTTAGTGTGTGTGTGTGTGTTAGTGTGTGTGTGTGCGTGTGTGTGTGTGTGTGTTAGTGTGTGTGTTTGTGTGTGTGTGTTAGTGTGTGTGTGTGTGTTAGTGTGTATGTGTGTGTTAGTGTGTGTGTTAGTGTGTGTGTGTGTGTTAGTGTGTTAGTGTGTGTGTTAGTGTGTGTGTGTGTGTGTTAGTGTGTGTGTGTTAGTGTGTGTGTGTGTGTTAGTGTGTGTGTGTGTGTTAGTGTGTGTGTGTGTGTGTTAGTGTGTGTGTGTGCGTGTGTGTGTGTGTGTGTGTGTTAGTGTGTGTGTGTGCGTGTGTGTGTGTTACTGTGTGTGTGTGTGTTAGTGTGTGTGTTAGTGTGTGTGCGTGTGTGTGTTAGTGTGTGTGTGTGTGTGTGTTAGTGTGTGTGTGTGTGTGCGTGTGTGTGTGTTAGTGTGTGTGTGTGTGTGTTAGTGTGTGTGTGTGACCTAGCTGTCTCCAAATATCCAATGCTAGAGTTTAATCCTCTCCGGTATTTATTTGATGCTCTCTCTGTTGTTCTAGATACCAAACCATCAGTCTTTGCCTCATGGAGTGCTCCTGAATGAGGCTGCCCTGCAATCCATTGCAGGTGGATCCCAGGCTATAGCCAGCGGAGTTAAACAGGTATCTCAGCTCCGACAGCTGCCCTTTGTGTTGGCGGAGTGGTTTTTGTTCTTCCTTCTCCATCTCTCTCGCTCTCCTTCCTCTGGCGGAGTCTCGCTCATTCGAGCTCCCAGTCCAGTTTACAGAATCAACTGCAGTGATTGTCCTGACTAAAACCTCCCAGTTCCTGATCTGCCGATGAGGCAGCTTTTTTATCTGTGGTGTAGTCACTGTTGTAATGTAGGAAGTGCAGTAGCCAATTAGCGCACAGCAAGATCCCACAAACAGCAATGTGCTCATCTGTTTTTAGTGATGTTGGTTGAGGGGTAAATATTGGCCCCAGGACACCGGGGAGAACTCCCCCCTGCTCTTCTTCCAAATAGTGGCTGTGGGATCTTTCACACCCGCCAAATATGTTTCCAGTACATTGGCCTGTTACATAAGCACAGGAGGAGACCCATTCAGCCCCTCAAATCCGAAATATATGACCAAATCACTACTTTCAACATTCCCTCCCCTACTGACGCACAGTGGCAGCAGTGTGTGTACCATCTACAAGATGCATTGCAGCAACTCACCAAGGCTCCTTAGACAGCACCTTCCAAACCCACCACCACTACCATCTAGAAGGACAAGGGCAGCAGATAGTTGGGAACACCACCACCTGGAAGTTCCACTCCAAGCCACTCACCGTCCTGACTTGGAAATATATCGGCCGTTCCTTCACTGTCGCTGGGTCAAAATCCTGGAGCTCCCTCCCTGACAGCACTGTGGGTGTACCTACACCACATGGACTGCAGCAGCTCAAGAAGGCAGCTCATCACCACCTTCTAAAGGGGCAATTAGGGATGGGCAATAAATGCTGGCCCAGCCAGTGATGCCCACATCCCATGATAGAATTAAAAAGAGAAACAGTGTCTGAAACTCTCTGCCTCTCTCCCCTCCTTTCACACATTACCTCTTCTTCCCTTTCCTGTTCTTCAGGGAGGTGAAGAGCGACCGACAGCAGCAAACTGCAACTCGATCAATCTCCGACGCTGCACTATGGTGTGAGACCAGCAGACAACAGTGTCACACCAACAAACAACAGCGTCACACCAACAGGCAACAGTGTCACACCAACAAACAACAGCGTCACACCAACAGGCAACAGTGTCACACCAACAAACAACAGTGTCACACCAACAGGCAACAGTGTCACACCAACAGACAACAGTGTCACACCAACAGACAACAGTGTCCCACCAACAGGCAACAGCGTCACACCAGCAGACAACAGTGTCCCACCAACAGGCAACAGCGTCACACCAACAAACAACAGTGTCACACCAACAGGCAACAGTGTCACACCAACAGGCAACAGCGTCACGCCAACAAACAACAGTGTCACACCAAAAGACAACAGTGTCCCGCCAACAGAAAACAGTGTCCCGCCAACAGACAACAGTGTCACGCCAATAGACAACAGCGTCACGCCAATAAGTGTCACACCAACAGGCAACAGTGTCACACCAACAGGCAACAGTGTCACACCAACAGGCAGATACTATCAGACAAGTGTGACACTAGCAGACAACAGCATGACAACAGTGTGATATAGGCAGACAACAAAGTGACACCAACAGACACAGCACTGTATTTAAGTAGCTATAATTGACTTAGCCACGGTAAAAGTGATGAGATAGGGAGAGAAACAGAGCGAGGGGAAGAGACAGAAACCGAGAGGGAGAGAAAGGGACAGAAAAAGAGAGGTAGAGAGGAACAGAGAGAGATAGAGAGACAGAGAGAGAATTAAAGATAGATAGAGGGAGGGGCTTGCAGACAGAGAGGGAGAGAGATAGAGGAAGGGACAGATAGAGAGAAAAGGACAGTGAGAGTGAAGGAGAGGGAGTAAGAGTGAAGGAGAGAGGGACAGAGGGAAAGAGAGACAGAGCGAAGGAAAGAGAGAGAGTGACAGAGAGTGAGGAAGAGAGATAGCGTGAGGAAGAGAGAGAGAGAGAAAAGGAGAGAGAGAGAGGGGGAGAGAGTGTGTGCGGGGAGGTGTGCGGGAGAGAGGTTGAACTGGGTTTGAGGTAGTGAGTGGACTGCTGTCCTATCACTGTAGCCAGTGCGGCATTGTGAGAGGGGTGAAGACATGTGAATCATCTCTTGCTTTAACTGTCTATCAGAATGCACAGCCAACAAGGGGACACCACCAGGCCATTTCCCAACAGTCTCACTTTCTTTATCCCTCAGAATATTGAATAAATTGGATAGGGTCCTGAGGACCACAGAGCACAGGAGGATCCCATTGTTTCAAGTGTTCCCGACAGGGTGAAGGAATTCTTCAGCAACATCACGTTACCAGCAGCAGAGCAGAGTTGTCTGTCAACGTCAGTCTGTCAGAGTGATATTGTCCATCTCAAGGACAACCTTTGCCCTTCATCTAATTCACTCCTGACCTGCCCTTCATCACTCCTCTCTTTCACTATCTCCAGTCCACCTCCATCACTCTCTCCTCATCTTTGTCTATCCCACTCTCCCTATCCGTCTCGCTATCTCACTCTCGCCGTATCCCTCAATCTGTTTCACTATCGCACTCTCTCCCTATCCCTCTATCTCTCTCCTTATCTCATTCTTGGCCCAGCTCTATCTCTCCGTAGCTCATTCACTCCCTCCGTAGCTCACTCACTCCCTCCGTAGCTCATTCACTCCCTCCGTAGCTCACTCACTCCCTCCGTAGCTCACTCATTCCCTCCGTAGCTCACTCATTCCCTCCGTAGCTCACTCACTCCCTCCGTAGCTCACTCACTCCCTCCGTAGCTCACTCAGTCCCTCCGCAGCTCACTCAGTTCCTCCGTAGCTCACTCACACCCTCCGTAGCTCACTCACTCCCTCCGTAGCTCACTCATTCCCTCCGTAGCTCACTCACTCCCTCCGTAGCTCACTCAGTCCCTCCGTAGCTCACTCAGTCCCTCCGTAGCTCACTCACTCCCTCCGTAGCTCACTCAGTCCCTCCGTAGCTCACTCAGTCCCTCCGTAGCTCACTCACTCCTTCCGTAGCTCACTCAGTCCTTCCGTAGCTCACTCAGTCCCTCCGTAGCTCACTCAGTCCCTCCGTAGCTCACTCACTCCCTCCATACCTCACTCACTCCCTCCGTAGCTCACTCACTCCCTCCGTAGCTCACTCACTCCCTCCGTAGCTCTCACTCCCTCCGTAGCTCACTCACACCCTCCGTAGTTCACTCACACCCTCCGTAGCTCACTCACTCCCTCCGTAGCTCACTCACACCCTCCCTCTGTACGTCGTGTTCATTTGATCATTCTAACTATCCCATTTCAGATTTCCATTTCAACCTCGTTCTCTCTCTCTGCACCTCTTTAAATCACTCGATCAAGCTATCTCTCTGTACCTCAATCTGTCTCTCGTCATTAAGCTCTCGAACTCACTCACTCATTCTTTATCTCTATTATCCTATCCACCCACCATTCTCCCTACATTTCCAGCTCTTTCTATATCAATCTCTGCATATCTGCATCAGCATAGAGGTGGCTTTACTCTGTATCTAACCCCGTGCTGTACCTGTCCTGGGAGTGTTTGATGGGGGCAGTGTAGAGGGGGCTTTACTCTGTATCTAACCCCGTGCTGTACCTGTCCTGGGAGTGTTTGATAGGGACAGTGTAGGGAGAGCTTTACTCTGTATCTAACCCTGTGCTGTACCTGTCCTGGGAGTGTTTGATGGGGACAGTGTAGAGGGAGCTTTACTCTGTATCTAACCCCGTGCTGTACCTGTCCTGGGAGTGTTTGATAGGGACAGTGTAGGGAGAGCTTTACTCTGTATCTAACCCCGTGCTGTACCTGTCCTGGGAGTGTTTGATGGGGACGGTGTAGAGGGAGCTTTACTCTGTATCTAACCCCGTGCTGTACCTGTCCTGGGAGTGTTTGATGGGGACGGTGTAGAGGGAGCTTTACTCTGCATCTAACCCCGTGCTGTACCTGTCCTGGGAGTGTTTGATGGGGACGGTGTAGAGGGAGCTTTACTCTGCATCTAACCCCGTGCTGTATCTGTCCTGGGAGTGTTTGATGGGGACGGTGTAGAGGGAGCTTTACTCTGTATCTAACCCAGTGCTGTACCTGTCCTGGGAGTGTTTGATGGGGACGGTGTAGAGAGAGCTTTACTCTGTATCTAACCCCGTGCTGTACCTGTCCTGGGAGTGTTTGATAGGGACAGTGTAGGGAGAGCTTTACTCTGTATCTAACCCCGTGCTGTACCTGTCCTGGGAGTGTTTGATAGGGACAGTGTAGGGAGAGCTTTACTCTGTATCTAACCCTGTGCTGTACCTGTCCTGGGAGTGTTTGATGGGGACGGTGTAGAGGGAGGTTTACTCTGTATCTAACCCCGTGCTGTACCTGTCCTGGGAGTGTTTGATGGGGACGGTGTAGAGGGAGCTTTACTCTGCATCTAACCCCGTGCTGTACCTGTCCTGGGAGTGTTTGATGGGGACGGTGTAGAGGGAGCTTTACTCTGCATCTAACCCCGTGCTGTATCTGTCCTGGGAGTGTTTGATGGGGACGGTGTAGAGGGAGCTTTACTCTGTATCTAACCCCGTGCTGTACCTGTCCTGGGAGTGTTTGATGGGGACGGTGTAGAGAGAGCTTTACTCTGTATCTAACCCCGTGCTGTACCTGTCCTGGGAGTGTTTGATAGGGACAGTGTAGGGAGAGCTTTACTCTGTATCTAACCCTGTGCTGTACCTGTCCTGGGAGTGTTTGATGGGGACAGTGTAGAGGGAGGTTTACTCTGTATCTAACCCCGTGCTGTACCTGTCCTGGGAGTGTTTGATGGGGACAGTGTAGAGGGAGGTTTACTCTGTATCTAACCCCGTGCTGTACCTGTCCTGGGAGTGTTTGATGGGGACAGTGTAGAGGGTGCTTTACTCTGTGTCTAACCCCGTGCTGTCCCTGCCCTGGGAGTGTTTGATGGGGACAGTGTAGAGGAAGATTTATTCCATTCTGAATCAAACCTTAGCATGCAATGCTGAAAAATCAGAGACAAAAAGCTGGAGACTAAGAACAGATGGAGAGAGTTCCTTTTTGTACAAAAGAGGATTATTTAATTTATGTATTTGAAAAAATTATACACATTCCACATGTAGAAAATGGATGGCTGTGATTGGTTTACATTGAATTGCATTCATTAAATATGGTTTCCCTTGTCCACAACTTCAGGACATTAAACATGCATGGTCCATCGGAGAACCTTTAACACATCCCCTCCCTCAAACACCCCTGCCCCAATTGTTTTACACAAACACACACACAAATATATCGACAGGCAAACAGCAACCAAAATAAAACTTAAAATACTACACACGACAAATGGGGGTGTTTCAGCTAAAGCAGCCTTCATTGTGAGATTCCGCCTGTCAGATCCATCTCGTCTTGACTCGAATGTGGATTCCCCACTCACTGCCCACCGTCCACTCACTCCCCTCCGTCCACTCACTCCCCACCGTCCACTCACTCCCCTCCGTCCACTCACTGCCCATCGTCCACTCCATCTCCTAATGCTCCGCTCTCTCCCCCTCCAACTCCTAACCCTCCACTCACTCCCCCTCCATCTCCTAACCCTCCGCTCTCTCCCCTACATCTCCTAACCCTCCACTCTCTCCCCCTCCATCTCCTAACCCTCTGCTCTCTCCCCCTCCATCTCCTAACCCTCCACTCTCTCCCCCTCCATCTCCTAACCCTCCACTCACTCCCCCTCCATCTCCTAACCCTCCACTCTCTCCCCTTCCATCTCCTAACCCTCCGCTCTCTCCCCCTCCACCTCCTAACCCTCCGCTCTCTCCCCCTCCATCTCCTAACCCTCCACTCTCTCCCCCTCCATCTCCTAACCCTCCGCTCTCTCCCCCTCCATCTCCTAACCCTCCGCTCTCTCCCCCTCCATCTCCTAACCCTCCACTCTCTCCCCTCCATCTCCTAACCCTCCACTCTCTCCCCCTCCATCTCCTAACCCTCCGCCCTCTCCCCCTCCACCTCCTAACCCTCCACTCACTCCCCCTCCACCTCCTAACCCTCCAGTCACTCCCCCTCCACCTCCTAACTCTCCACTCTCCCCCCATCCCCTAACCCTCAACTCTCTACTTCAATCTCTAATCCCTCCATTCTCACCCCTCGATCTCCTAACTATCCAATCTCTCTCCCTGAATCTCTAATCCCTCCGCTCTCTCCGACATCTCGAACCCCTCTAATCTTTCTCACTTCTCCTCCAATCCTTCAGCCTCTCTCCCTCTCATGTCCTCACTCTCTCTCCTTCCATCTGCAATCCCTCACCTCACTCTCTCTCCCTCCGTCTCGAATCCCTCAGTCTCCCTCCCTCGATCTCTGATCCCTGTCTCTCCCTCCATCTCCAATCCCTCGTCCTCTCTCTCGAATCCCTACTTCCCTCCATCTCTAATCGCACAGTCTCTGCAACCCAGACCCTCCAAAAGGTCTCCGGATCCCACTCCAATCTCCTAGGGCTACAGTCACCACAGTGCAGCACTCCCTCAGTATTGACCCTCCGACAGTGCCGCACTCCCTCAGTACTGAACCTCCGACAGTGCAGCTCTCCCTCAGTAATGACCCTTCGACAGTGCGGCACTCCCTCAGTACTGACCCTCTGACACTACAGCACTCCCTCAGTACTGACCCTCCGACAGTGCAGCACCCCCTCAGTACTGACCCTCCGACAGTGCAGCACTCCCTCAGTACTGACCCTCCGACAGTGCAGCACTCCCTCAGTACTGACCCTCCGACAGTGCAGCACTCCCTCAGTACTGACCCTCCGACAGTGCAGCACTCCCTCAGTACTGACCCTCCGACAGTGCAGCACCCCCTCAGTACTGACCCTCCGACAGTGCAGCACTCCCTCAGTACTGACCCTCCGACAGTGCAGCACTCCCTCAGTACTGACCCTCCGACAGTGCAGCACTCCCTCAGTACTGACCCTCCGACAGTGCAGCACTCCCTCAGTACTGACCCTCCGACAGTGCAGCACTCCCTCAGTACTGACCCTCTGACAGTGCGGCACTCCCTCAGTACTGACACTCCGACAGTGCCGCACGCCCTCAGTACTGACCCTCTGACAGTGTGGCACTCCCTCAGTACTGACCCTCCGACAGTGCAGCACTCCCTCAGTACTGACCCTCCGACAGTGCAGCACTCCCTCAGTACTGACCCTCCGACAGTGCAGCACTCCCTCAGTACTGACCCTCCGACAGTGCAGCACCCCCTCAGTACTGACCCTCCGACAGTGCGGCACTCCCTCAGTACTGACCCTCCGACAGTGCAGCACTCCCTCAGTACTGACCCTCCGACAGTGCAGCACTCCCTCAGTACTGACCCTCCGACAGTGCAGCACTCCCTCAGTACTGACCCTCCGACAGTGCAGCACTCCCTCAGTACTGACCCTCTGACAGTGCAGCACTCCCTCAGTACTGACCCTCTGACAGTGCAGCACTCCCTCAGTACTGACACTCCGACAGTGCCGCACGCCCTCAGTACTGACCCTCTGACAGTGTGGCACTCCCTCAGTACTGACCCTCCGACAGTGCAGCACTCCCTCAGTACTGACCCTCTGACAGTGCCACGCTCAGTACTGACCCTCTGACAGTGCAGCACTCCCTCAGTACTGACCCTCCGACAGTGCCGCACTCCCTCATCACCAGTTCCTGAATTACAACATCCACTTCCCTACCACCTGCCGTGACTGGTTCCGACATCAAGAGTCGGGTGTGAAAACCAATCTCACCCCCCTAACCCTGGGAGGCAGGAGAACCCGACAAGGTTATAACCCCCAAAAGAAAGGTTGACACATGAATGAGTTCGGTGTTTGATGATGCACAATTTTGCAAGCAATGTTAAAATGGCTCTGTGCCTCTGGTGAAATGTGATCTTCGTGGAAGGGACCACCCAGTTGGAGGGTCTAACCCATCCCTGGGAGCTGACCAATGAGGGAAGAGTGACTGCTGCAGATAACCTGACCTTCCAGGAACTGACCAATCACTGGGTCCCAGTAGAAGGTCCTGACCCACAGGGACAAGTTGGCCAAGAGGAGGGGAGAAGGTGCGACTGGTTTTTTCCTCCCTGCACATGCACAACATCTCACAGCACAGAGCTGGAGATCACTGGATTCCCGTGGGATCCAGGTGGAGGCCTCAGGAAGGGAGCTCGCTCCAGGCTTCAGAGAGCAGCCAAAGCGCGTGGAAGACATTTTCAAGATGGAAGAACTGTTTGGTGTGGCAGGCCCCAGGCTGAGGGGATCATGGGGCCTCCTGGAAGCTCTGACTCATGGACATCTGATCCATGAGGGACTCCTGACCCTCCGACAGTGCAGCACTCCCTCAGTACTGACCCTCCGATAGTGCAGCACTCCCTCAGTACTGACCCTCCGACAGTGCAGCACTCCCTCAGTACTGACCCTCCAACAGTGCAGCACTCCCTCAGTACTGACCCTCCAACAGTGCGGCACTCCCTCAGTACTGACCCTCCGACAGTGCAGCACTCCCTCAGTACTGACCCTCCGACAGGGCAGCACTCCCTCAGCATTGACCCTCCGACAGGGCAGCGCTCACCTGGCCCAGGAGATGATTAAAGGATTCGATGGGGTCGATAGAGAGAAACTATTTCCTCTGGTGGGGGTGAGGTGAGTGGGGTGGTGGGCGGGATCCAGAACAATGGGGCAGAACCTTAAAATTGGAGCCAGGCCGTTCAGGGGGTGATGTCAGGAAGCACTATCTTCACACAAAGGTGGGGTGGAAATCTGGAACTCCCCCCCCGCCCCGAGAAAAAGCTGTCGAGGGTGGGAGGGGTCAATTGGAAATGTCAAAACTGAGATTGAGAGATTTTTGTTGGGTCGGGGGGGGGTTAAGGGTCACGGAACCGAGGCGGGTGGATGGGGTTAAGATACAGACCAGCCCGGATCTGATAGAATGGAGGGAACAGGATCGAGGGGCTGAATGGGCCACTGACCAATTTGTACCCCAGCCCCACCCCTTCCACAATGGCACTAACCACCCACATCTGGTGTCACCAATCGGCTTGGGATCGAGTTTGGGACCCAGTTCAGATGGTTTTATATCAGCTTTCCCAACAATTTCTTTAATATTGAATATATGAGGTTATATTGAGTCTACAGCACAGAAACAGGCCATTCGGCCCATCTGCTCCGTGCTGGTGTTTCTGCTCCACACGAGCCTCCTCCCTCCCCCCCTCTCCATCTCACCCCATCGCCATATCCTTCTATTCCTTCCTCCCTCATGTGTTTATCCAGCTTCCCCCTTAAATACATCGATACTATCCACCTCGACCACTCCCTGTGGGAGCGAGTCCCACATTCCCCCCCACTCTCTGGGTAAAGAGGTTTCTCCTGAATTCCCCATTGGGGTTTATTAGTGATGATCTTATATCGATGGCCCCTAGTTCTGGTCTCCACTCCGACAAGTGGAAACATCTTCTCTACGTCTACCCCATCGAAACCCTTTCATCATTTTAAAGACCTCGATCAGGTCACCCCCTCAGCCTTCTCTTTTCTCGAGAATACAGACCCAGCCTGTTCCCTCTTTCCTGAGAGTTATAACCTCTCAGATCTGGGGGTCACGGTTGTGAATCTATTGACTGCGCCTCATCCAGTAGCTCAGAGGAGCTCGGAAGGCTGTTGATTAGAGTGTCGCCTATTCCACAAGGGCCAGTTTAAAAACACACTGCGCCCCTGTGCAAAAAAAACACCAATTCGCTGCTTAATCTGGCAACTGCATCTTTCCATTCTCATCCAGCAACCAAGAGATCAAAAAAATTCCTGTCATTTGCAAGGTCGCCTGTAATCCGACGCGAATGGCTCCAAAATCAGGGTGGGAGGGAGGGGGTCACTGATTAATGGCTATGAGACACACAAGGACAGGACAAGACGCAAAACATTTAACATTTTACAAAGGTTCCTGTCTGTCGCCCTTCACCCCTTTGGAAGACGCAATATCGAAACGCTTCTCACCGTCGGAGCCTCTCCGCCGAACGCAGGGGTTTGAGTCGCCGCGACGACGCAGGGCGTGCGGCCTAGCGAAGGCCTGAGGCCTAGCGAAGGCCTGAGGCCTGCCTCGCCGACCCAGGGCCCAGGGGGTCGGGTCAGGGGGACGCCTCGGTGGGCAGCACTGTTGTCGGCCTCTTCGGAGGAGACGTTTTTGAAGATGGAGTCATGCGACTGGCGTCGGTCCCCCTTTTGAAGCGAGGTTTTCGGAAATCCTCCCCGGGGCTGACTTCCCGTCGGCGCAGCGTTATTTCATCTCCACCTCGCCGACCCCACCCCCGACTCTCCCCGACTCTCGCGTTAACACCCAAACACTGCCCAGGCTAGGCCGGTCGCCAATTCTCTTCCACGGCAACAGGCCAACGCCCGGGGGCCTTGCTTCATTGACAACCGGGAGAGATCAAATCGGCCATGACGGGATCACTGGGATTCACGTTATCGAGTACAAAAGCAAGCAAATTACCGCTCACCCTTTTCTAAAGCCTCAGGGTTAGGCCTCGACTGGTGGGGTTGTGTCCAATTCCGGTCACCGCTTCAGAAGGGAGGTCGAGGCCTAGGGGAGGGAGCGGGGGAGATTTCCTGGGACCGTCCCCAGGGATGAGGGAATTCAGTTCATGTGGAGAGACTGGGGAAGCTGGGATTGTTCTCCTTAGAGCAGAGAAGGTTAAGGGGGAGATTGAATCGAGATGTTCAAAATCATGAGGGGGTTTGGATAGAGTCAATAAGGAGAAACTGTTTCCAGTGGCAGGAGGGTCGGTAACCAGAGGGACACAGATTGAAGGGAATCGGAACCAGAGGGGGAGATGAGAATTTTTTTGACAGAGCGAGTTGTTGTGATCTGGAAGGCGCTGCCTGAAAGGGGGGTGGAAGCAGATTCAATAGGAACTTTCACAAGGGGGAATTGGAGAAATACTGGAAGGGGGAAAATTTACAGGGATTATGGGGGGAAAGAGCAGGGGGGAGAGAGTGGGGTCTAATTGGACAGATCTTTCAAAGAGCCAGCACAGGCAGGATGGGCCGAATGGCCTCCTTCAGTGCTGAATCTGTCCTCTCCCGCCCTCCCATCAGAGGCCTGCGGCATTCCCATTCTCACCCGCACGCAAACCTTTGGTCCGGGTGTGTGCCAGGCGGAGTTGGTGGGCGCTGGGCACACCCCAGGGAGCGGGCAGCCCCCGAGGGGAGAAGCAGAGCCAG
This sequence comes from Cetorhinus maximus, assembly GCF_964194155.1. Classification (NCBI taxonomy): domain Eukaryota; kingdom Metazoa; phylum Chordata; class Chondrichthyes; order Lamniformes; family Cetorhinidae; genus Cetorhinus; species Cetorhinus maximus. The sequence goes on along the minus strand of NW_027598418.1, from coordinate 18,972 downwards.
GTGGCCGGGCAGGGGGCACCTCCCCGAGGCCTGGCTGGCTGGTCGGTCTCGGCACGAGCGGGCACGGGTGTGTTTGGGTGCAGTTGCTTTGCCAGTGGCGGGTGGGGTGCAGCGGGAGAGGTGGGGAGGCCATTCCGCCCGCCTCTTCTCCCCGATTCAGGACGTCCCCAAGCCTCTCACAGCCGACGGAGGGACTGTTTTTTTTTTTTGAAAGTGTGGCCACTGTTGCGATGGAGGAAACGCAGCCGATTTACGCACAGCAAGATCCCACAAACAGCAACGTGATAATGAACCAGATCATCAGTCTTGTTTTTAAGCGATGTTGGTTGAGGGATTAAATTTTGGCCCCAGGACCCCGGGGAGAACTCCCCCCCCCCTGCTCTTCTTCCAAATAGCGGCTGTGGGATCTTTCACACCCGCCCGAGAGGGCAGACGGGGGCCTGGATTTAATGCAGCATCTCAAATTGGTACCTCTGACAGTGCGGCACTCCCTCAGTACTGACCCTCCGACAGTGCAGCACTCCCTCAGTACTGACCCTCTGACAGTGCAGCACTCCCTCAGTACTGACCCACCGACAGTGCAGCACTCCGTCAGCAATGACCCCCTGACAGTGCAGCACTCCCTCAGCACTGACCCTCCGACAGTGCAGCACTCCCTCAGCACTGACCCTCCGACAGTGCAGCACTCCCTCAGCACTGACCCTCCGACAGTGCGGCACTCCCTCAGTACCGACCCTCCGACAGTGCAGCACTCCCTCAGTACTGACCCTCCGACAGTGCAGCACTCCCTCAGTACTGACCCTCTGACAGTGCAGCACTCCCTCAGTACTGACCCTGTGACAGTGCTGCACTCCCTCAGTACTGACCCTCCGACAGTGCAGCACTCCCTCAGTACTGACCCTCCGACAGTGCAGCACTCCCTCAGTACTGACCCTCCGACAGTGCAGCACTCCCTCAGTACTGATACTGGGACTGTCGACCTGGTTTATGGGGCTCAAGTCTCTCAAGTGGGGATATGAGCCTCCGACTTGCTTCCAGAGAGGCGCAAGAGAGGGATCTCAGAGCGAGTCAGGGTTGGTATATTTTTGAGAGGGTTGAAGCTGTAATTAGGGGTGAAGATTTGGGACCATAGCTTGCTACGCTCGCACACTTTGGGTGCGCCCTCTGAAAGGGGACAGCTCTGTTCAGGGTCGGTGGGGGGTGGTGAAGGGACAGCATTCCCCCTCTGTCAACTTCCTAGAGAAATGGATTTACGTTGCTTCCCTCGCCCCCTTTAACCCGTTCCCCAGCCAAGCACGTAACGTCCACCTTGGCTGAATGGGCAATTGCCACGGTAACCAGGTAGGCCTCAGGCTCCACAAGCCCTGCTCTGGCAAGCCAAGGGGCCCAGCAGAGGGGCGGGGTGGAGCTTGGTGGGGAAGGGTGGGTGGGGCTGCAGGCTCTTGTCGCCCGTGGAGGGCCAAGGGATAGCTGGGGGAGTGCTCCGTGGCTGTTCGGCCATGTGGGGGGCCGGGGGGGGAAGGTGGGGGAGGCTGTTCAGGGCTTGGTAAATAAAGCTGAGAGGCCGCCCCCACTTCCGTTGTGGAATGATGGGGAGGGGAGGGGGGTGGAGAGGGAATTATCCCCCGCCTTCCTAGCCCTCGAGTGGAAGGGGAAGGGGTCCTGAGGCCAATTGTAGGGCAGGCTCTGGTTTCCCGGGCCCAACAGGAAATGGGATGGACGTTCAATCAGGCCCGGTGGGTACGAACCCGTCGACGGGTTTTCGGACTACCGGTGCTGTGGGGCCTGGGGGACGTCTTGACCTTTCACCCCACCCGTCCCCACAGCACCAACTGCGTCAACCAGCTCTCCTCCTCCCCCGCCCCCAATACCCCCTCCCCCTCCCCGCCCCCCCCCCACCGCCCCCCCAAACAACCCCCCACCCGCCTCCCCCCCCACCGCCCACACAAATAAATCGCTAATTGTCCCGGAAGATCAGAAAGCAGCTGGAGGCCACCAGCCAGAACCAGAGGCCGATCTCCACGGCAACCACCGCACCTTGGGATGGGGGCCCACCTACAAGAGAAAGAGAAAGAGGGAAGCCATGAGCAACATGGCCGACTGACACCCAGCTCCGGTTCCCCCCAACAACCCGCTCCACCCCTCCCCACCCTCGCCGCACCCTCTCTCCACCCTCGCCCTATCCTCGCCCCACCCTCGCCCCACCCTCTCCCCACCCTCGCCCCACCTCGCCCCATCCTCGCCCCATCCTCGCCCCACCCTCGCCCCATCCTCACCCCACCCTCTCTCCACCCTCGCCCCATCCTCGCCCCACCCTCGCCCCATCCTCATTATCTATCCATCCCACCCCTCTCTCTCTCTTTCTCTATCCTGCTCCCTCTCTCCCTTCCCTTTCCATTTTCGGCTCTGTTTCCCTCTCTTTCTCTTTCACTCTCCCTCGCTTTCTAACCTTTTCCTTCTCTTCCCTCTACCCCTCCCCGATCTCTTCACACTCTCTCTCTATCCCAACTCTTCCATGTCTCTCTTTCCCTCTTCCCCTCTCTCTCCCTCCATGCTCTCCCTCTCTGTCTCATCCCCTTCTCCCCTAACTCTCAACGCCCCTCTCTTTGCCATCCTATCTCTCTCTCCCCAATCTCTTCACACCATCTAACTCCCTCCGACCTCTCTCCCTCACTCCCCTATTTCTCCCCCACTCTCTCTCATCTTTCTCTCTCCCCAATCTCTTCACATCAATCCATCTATCTCCCTTCGACCTCTCTCACTCCCTCACTCCCTTTTCCCTCCCCCACCCTATCTCTGTCTTCCTCCCCATCACTCTCCCCTTCTCCTCCTCTCTCTCTATCCCATCTTGTCTCTCTTTCTCTTCCTCTCTCTCTCCCCCTTTCTCTCCCTCTATCTTGGCCCTCTCTCTATCCCACCCCATCTCTCTCTCAGCACCCCCTCACTCTCGCCGCCCCCTCTCTCTCTCTCCCACGCCTTCCTACATTCTTGCCCTATCTCTGTCTCACCCCCTCTCTCATTCTCTCCCCCTCATCCCCCCAGCTCCCCCAGTATCTCTCTCACCCACTCTCTCATTCACTCTCTCTCCCTCCCTCTCCCCCGCTCTCTATCACTCCCTCTCACCCCCTCTCTATCACACACCTTCTTTCACTCTCTGCATCTCTCTCTCCCCCTCTCTCCTTCTCTCTTCCTCTCCCTTCTCTCTCACCCACTCTCTCAATGCCACTATCTCTTTCCCTCTCTCCCTTGTCCCTCAGCCCCTTCCCCTCAACCTCCCTGTCTCTCCTCCACACACTAACTCTCAACCTCTCTCGCCAACTCTCTCCCAATCTCTCTCTCCCTTTCCACCTCTCTCACGCTCTCCCAATCCCTCTCTCTCCACACCCCCTCACCCACTCTCTCTCCCTACCGCTCTCTCTCTCCCCTCTGGCCTTCCCCTACAACCCACCTCTCTCGCCCTCCCTGGCTTCACTCCGCCCGCTATCTATCTCTCCCTCTCTCCCGCACCATCGGATGCAGACACGGGGCAGTGTGCTCCAGTGTATCGGGACTCCAGAGAGAGTGCGGGTAACAGTGCTGGTACCACGCCACCCTTACACTCACCATGAAGCAGCATACTGGCATTGGAAACACCCAGCTTATTGGAGGCAAAACAGGTATAATTCCCGTAACTCTCCTGAGAGACGTTAAAGAACATCAACAAAGATCTCGTCCGGTCTTTCTGAATCCGTAATCCTTCAATCCCACCAGAGAGCCTGGAGAGAGTCAGAGGGTGACAGTCAGGCCCCAGGGAATTCCCTCGACACTGTCCCCATTAAACACTCCCAGAACAGGTACAGCACGGGGTTAGATACAGAGTAAAGCTCCCTCTACACTGTCCCCATCAAACACTCCCAGGACAGGTACAGCACGGGGTTAGATAGACAGTAAAGCTCCCTCTACACTGTCCCCATCAAACACTCCCAGGACAGG